>NW_006922137.1:1219575-1251719 GCF_000298275.1 Orycteropus afer afer
TTTCTCATCCTGTTTCCCTTCAGTCAGAATTAGGTGATGTTTCAGAAAGACAAACAAACAAAAATTACCTTCACAGAATATTTATGTCAAAACAAAAGTAAATGCCTTTTGGC
Source organism: Orycteropus afer afer (assembly GCF_000298275.1). Taxonomy (NCBI): domain Eukaryota; kingdom Metazoa; phylum Chordata; class Mammalia; order Tubulidentata; family Orycteropodidae; genus Orycteropus; species Orycteropus afer. Next base: position 1,219,689 of record NW_006922137.1, read on the forward strand.
CAATCTGGCTCCAGCAATATTTGCTGGCCATTTATTTTTCTTCTTTACCAGGAACTTGAGTTTGGGGATGTTAAAATATCAAACTCATAATGAAATTAAGCACAAATCAGAGTCTGTGTTTAAAATTATCTTATTGCATCTGCCTTTACAAAGGAAACTAGTGGAATGTACTGAAAGGATGGAGAAGCATGTTGTTTGATAAATTTGGAAATTTGGAGCTCTTGAGACCTGTTTCCAAATATCAATATTAGTGTTGAATGGGTTCATGAATGTTGTTGATATGTGCCGTCAAGTCAGTCCCGACTCATAGCGACCTCTCCTTGGGTTTCCGAGGAGGTCACTATAGTAGATTGCCCCATCTTCCTTCCAAGGAGTGGCTGGTGGGTTTGAACCACCAGCCTTCTGGTTAGCAGTCAAATGACTTAGACACTACGCTATAGGTCATACTATAGCTAAGACACAGAATACATGTAGACAAGGAAGAAAACCAGCCAGAAGCAGAACCAAAAAGCATAACCTAAATATGTATGTGTGTGCAGAAGAAAATCAACACTACCTACATACTGTCTTATTTGTTGAACATCTGACTCCTTCAATCAGTGTGGAACGTAAGCTCTCTCACAGCAGACGTTAGTTATGTCTGTTCTCCAGTGCATGAGAGCCAGTGAACACTCTAAAGCGCTATGTTGGAGAAATAATGGTAATCAAAACAGAGTGATCCATCAACTCAGAAGAGAGAATGAGCAGCTATCCCTGAGGTAGTATTGCCAGATAAAAAGGCTGTCCGAATAAATTTCACTTTCAGATAAATAATATTTATTACTATAATTATTTGAAGCAATCTTATGTTTTTTTTTAAAAAAAAGGAAAACACTTTGCTTATCTGAAATTCAGATCTAACCGAGTGGTGACTGGCTACCCTAATCTAAGAAAGATATGGGAAAGCTTCACAGAAGAAGTGACATTTGAACCACATCTCAAAAGATACAAAATTAGTTTGATAGGGTTTAAGGACATTGAGGCCAGAGGGATCAATGTGAACAGACCTCTATTGGAAACTTTCATTGAATTTCCACTAGTGTCTGTCACATCCCAGGAACATTCTAAATATTCAGAAATAACTGTTATAGTAAGATATGGAAGGACTAATTTCCCGCTTACGACTCAATGGTTTTTAACCTAGGAATTTAAAGAAAACACCAACTCTTAATGGCTCACTCAAACTAATCAATTACTAATATAATGTGACTAAAAACAGATAATTAGCTTAACCTAAACAGAAGCCAAAATGGCAAGGCTGAGTGCTGGAACATGGATAATTTCTCCAGAATTGAGCATGAAATCTTGATAAACTCCCAGTTGAAAGGAAGACCATGTCATAAAGATATCCTAGGAGCCATCACACTTTTATATAATATTACATGATAAATTTTTGAGATTTTTTTTAAACAGTCTGTGTGTTTGTGAGCATTTTTCTTAATCAGATTTTAACACAATTTATGCTATTCTTTTTTGTGATTGTTTGCTGTTGTTAGATGCCCTCAAATCAGCTTCAACTCTTCGTGGCCCTACGTACAAGAGAACAAAACACTGCCCAGTCTGCACCAGCATCACAGTCCTTGACATACCTTAGCACATTGTTGTAGCCACTGTGTCGATAAAGCTTGTGGAGGGTCTTGAGGATCTTCCTCTTTTTCACTGACCCTCATTTTACCAAGCATGATATCCTTCTCCCTTGTCCAGAGAATGGTCCTTTTTGAAAACATGACCAAAGTAGGTGTGATGAAATCTATCCATTCTTATTTCCAAGGAGCCGTCCAACTGCACTTCTTCCAGGACAGATTTGTTAGTTCTTCTGGCAGTCTGTGGTATTTTCAGTATTCTTCATCAACACCACAACTCAAAAGCATCAACTTTTCTTTGGTCTTCCTTATTCATTGTCCAGCTTTCACAGGCATATCAGGTGATTGTAAATACCATGTTTTGAGTTAGGTACACCTCAGTGTTCAGAAAGACATCTTTGCTCTTCAGCATATTAAAGAGGTTTTGTGCAGCAAATTTGCCCTATACAGTACATCGTCTGATGTCTTAACTGCTGCTTCTACAGGTGTTGATTGTGGAACCAAGTAATATAAAATCTTTGACAATGTCAATCTTTTATCCATTCACTGTGATGCTGCTTATTGGTCCAGTTGTGAGGATTTTCATTTTCTTTATGTTGAGGTGTAATCCATACTGCAGACTGTAGTCTTTAATCTTCATCAGTAAGTGCTTCAAGTCACCTTCACTTTCAGCAAGTAAGATTATTTCTTCTGCATATTGCAGGCTGTTAATGAGTCTTCCTCTAATCCTGAAGACACATTCTTCTTCATATAGTCCAGCTTCTCAGATGATTTGTTCAGCACATACAGTGAATAAGCATGGTGAAAAAATACAACCCTAACACACTCTCTTTCTTATTTTAAATCATGCAATATCCCCTTGTTCTGCTTAAACAACAGCCTCCTGGTCTACAAATAGGTCCCTCAGGAGCACAATTAAGTATTCTGGAATTTCCATTCTTCTCAATTGATCCATAATTTTTTTTTTTTTATGATCTACATAATCAAATGCTTTTGCATAGTCAATAAAACAAAGAAAACAACTTTCTGGTATTCTTTGTTTCAGCCAAGATCCATCCGACATCAGCATTGACATCCCTCATTCTACATCCTCTTCTGAATCTAGGTTGCATTTCTGGAAGTTCACTGTCAATACACTGCTACAACCATTTTTTGAATTATCTTTAGTAAGATTTTACTTGTGTGTGATATTAATGATATTGTTTGATAATTTTCACACTCTGTGGGATTACCTTTCTTTGAAATGGGTACAAATATGAATCTTTTCCTGTCAGTTGGCCAGGTAGCTGTTTTCCAAATTTTGTGGCATAGATGAGTAAGTGTCTCCTGTGTAGCATGCTTATTGGAGTATCTCAATGTGTATTCCTTTGATTCCTTGAAGCTTGTTCTTTGCCAATTCCTTCAGTGCAGCTTCAGTGTCTTCCTTCAGTACCATTGGTTCTTGATCATATGCTACCTCCTGAAACAGATTTATATCTACCAATTCTATTTGGTGTAGTGCCTCTGTGTATTCCTTCCATCTTCTTTTGATGTTTCCTGCATCATTCAACATTTTGCCCATAGATTCATTCAGTATTGTAACTCAAGCCTTGAGTTTTTTCTTCAGTTCTTTCAGCTTGAGAAATGCTGAGTGTGTTCATCCCTTTTGGTTTTCTAACTCCAGGTCTTTGCACATTTTGTTATACTAATTGACTTTGTCTTCTTGAGCTGCTCTTTGACCTCCTCTATTCAGCCCTTTTATCTTGTTATTTCTTCCACTTGCTTTAGCTACTCTCCATTCGAGAGCAAGTTTCACAGTCTCTTCTGACATACACTTTGGTCTTTTCTTTTTTTTTCCTGTCTTTTAATGACCTTTTGCTTTCTTGATGGAAGATGTTCTTGATGTCATCCCACAATTCCTCTGATTTTCAGTCATTAGTGTTCAATGCATCAAATCTATTCTTTAGATGGTCTCTAAATTCAGGAGGGATATAATCAAGGTTCATATTTTGGGTCTTGTGGACTTCTTTTAATTATCTTCAGTTCAACTTGAACTTGCATATGAGCAGTTCATGGTTTGTTCCACAATCAGCTCCTGGCCTTGTTTTGGCTGAAGATAATGAGCTTCTTCATTGCCTCTTTCCACAGATGCAATTGATCTGATTTCTGTGTATTCCACCTGGCAAAGTCCACATATATAGCCACCTTTTATGTTGTTGAAAAAGGTATTTGCAATGAATAAGTCACTGGTCTTGCAAAATTCTGTCCTGTGATGTGCAGTGTCATTTCTATCACCGAGACTATATTTTTCAACTACTTGTGATCCTCCTTTGTTTCCAACTTTTTTTCTTTTTTGCCATCCTCAATCATACAACACTGTCTTTCCCTCCTGTCCCTGTGACTATCCTCTCCCTGTGCTCTTCTTAACTAAGCATTCATGACTGTCCAGCATTCCCTCTATGTGAATGCTGCTCATTTTGTGTCTCACAGCTGATTCCTTGAAGGGGTGCATCTCTTTAGGGTAGGTGGGTGTATTGCCCTGGGGTATGAGTTCTGCATGCAGCTTTTTCTACTGTTGGGCTGATAGCCAATCCATGGGAATGAGTCCATTTCTAGGCCTGAAAGGTTACCCAGAGACATAGTCTTGGGGGTTCCACCAGTCTCTATATGTGACCAGTAATTCTGGTCATTTTTGTGTTGTTGAATTTTATTCCACATTTTTCCTCCCACTCTATTCAATACCTCCAGTTTTGACCCTTTTCTGAGTCATTGGCATTGGTAGCTGGGTCCCATCTAGTTCTTCTGGTCTTGGGGTCACAAAGGTGAGGTCCTCATGGCCCATCTTATCCTTGGACTAATTGTTTCCAGATGCCTTTGATTTTCTTACTTTTCTTTCATTCAGATGAGAGGAGACCAATAGTTGTATCTTCGATGGCCACTGGAGAGCATTTAAAACCCCAATCATTACTCACCAAAGTAGGTTGTAGAACAAGATATTTATGTACTATATTGTGCCAATTGAGCATGATGTCTCCCGAGACTATGGTCATGAATCTGCAAACCCAGTGATTCTCTCTCTTAAGGTGTTCAGTTGTATCTGAGAAGTTACTCCAACTCTGTCTTCTGTTGCTTCTGAAATGAATGCTTCCAAATTTTGAGTTACAATCAACAGTGATAATCGACATACCTTGATTATGTGTTTGGTCAATTTTAGAATGCAGAAGTTGGTAAAAATCTTCAATTTCCTCATCTTTGGCTTTGGTGGTTGGTCTTCCCTATAGGCGCATGGATATTATCCAGTCACTCACAGTATTGCACTTCAGGATAGGTCTTGAAACATTATTTGTGATGATGGATGTCACACCATTCTTCAATTTGTCATTCCTGGCATAGTAGATCATAGGATAGCCTGATTCAGAATGGCCAACACCGGTCCATTTCAGCTTATTAATGCCTAAGATAATGATCTTTATGCATTCCATTACATTTTTGACAACTTTCAATTTTCCTTGGTTCATATTTTGTACATTCCACATTCCACTTATTAATGGATCTTTCAGCTGTTTCTTCCCATTTTGAGTCATGCTACATCAGCAAATGGAGGTCACAAAATCATTACTCCACCCACATTAAGGTCAAATCTACTTTGAAAAGGTAGCTCTTCCTCAGTTGTATTGTGAGTGCCTTCTGATGGTTTAGTGCCCAGGGCATTTGATTGCTAGCCAGTAGGCTGGAAGTTTGTCTTAGTCTGGAAGCTTTGCTGAAACCTGTACCCTGCTGGTGTTTGAAATGCCATTGGCATGGCCTTCTGTGTTCCAGCAACACACAAGCCACCACAGTATGAAAAACTGACGACAAATGTGTGGGATGCAAAAATCAATCAATCAATCATGAACTTCTATTTACAGATATAAAACTACATTATAGTTATGATGGACAAGAGCTCATAGCCTTCAAAATTAAAGTTGCATATTGTTGACACAGGATACTATTCAAAATAATATTTATGCAGCATAGTGGTTGTTCAACTACTGCTTGCAGAATTGAGTCTGGTAGAGTGTTTTATATTTGCTATATTTTAAATTTCAGGTGGGGTCCATGAATGAAACCAAAAAGTCACAAGCTGTTTTTCTTGGAAGGTAAAGTTATTAGCTAATAGTAATGACTGTATAAATATCTCTGGCTACTTCTTAATGGATCTGGGCCAATTCACAGAAACATTATAATTCAAATCATGGAGAATAAGTAAAACAGCACTCAGGAGATGAAACCAGGAAAAAGGAGAGAATCAGAAGAGAAACCAAATCAAACACAATGACAAAAGAGAGTCCACATAGTCTGGCACCTACAGAAGGAGTTGAGTTGACATGTCAGGAAAATTTATATTGACTGACATTATAATTTTGAAAAGGATTCTGCAGAATCAAAAATTAATTGGCAGTTGGCATTTTGGTTATACACGAGAGTAGGAGGAAATTTGCTTTTATCCGCCAAGTGCCTTTCTCTCTTCCACTAGCAATAAACTGATATATTAGCTTTGAAGAAGAAATTTTTGTTCCAAAGGAGTCAGGTGGGGCTTTTTATCACAATGCCATGTTCTTCTGGCTACAGAACTGATCATGGGGGCCAAGCAATCCAATCAGAAAAGTCCATGTCTGTGGCCACACTGATTGGTTCAGGGATGGCAAATACCAGGTCAATCAGAACTCTCCTAGAAAGTTTTTTATATAGTCACTAGAAGAAAGAAAGTATTTATCTCTTATATTACAAGCCACGAGGCTGTGGTCTCAGAGCTGTCATTGACTCTGTTCCCTGCCATCTTTAAAAGCTTGAAAGATTGAGGCCGACAGAGATTCAAAAGCCAAGAATAAATATGGTAAGATGAGCATTTAACAGCGATATCCACTCTGTCTTTCTCATTGTTGTCTCTCTCCTTTTCTCTTTCCCTCTCTACTTCTATCTCTCTGTCTCTCTTCCACAGACACACAAAACAACATAGAGACACATACATATTCAGGCACACACACAGCACACACTATTAGTGAACTTATCTAAGTTATCTTGAAGTTGCATTTACTCATGTTTTTGTTCTGTTGTTTATTTTGTTTTGGTGATTTAATTAAGGGAGCCAATGAGTTACCCTGTTTGCTTGAATGGGTTTCCTCATTGTTTTTCCAGTAATAACCAGAGGAGGTTGACTGATTCCAGCTATTATGTGATATCTTCATGTTACTGTGAACTTATTTGAACTTTGTCACATGACATTCTAGTTGACCTATAATTACTATAAGAATGAAGAAACTTCATGTTTACCTCTGTATCTGGAATAATTTGCGGGGGGGGGGAGTTTACTTTAGCTTCAGTAAAACAGCACATTATTCTGCAAGATTCAGATGAGCAATGGATATTCAGAGAACTGCAGATTGTTTTTTCTAAAACATCACCATATACAGCTGGGGTCGTCTGTTTGTGGTCTCTTCAGGGTTGTTGGAATAGTTACATATTTGGATCATTGTTCAAGCTCCAGTTACTGGCCTCAAATGTACTCCTTCTTCCTTTCCTCTTGACTGGATATTTTCTAGCTTTCAACATCTGTCTCAAGGCTCCTAGCAGCATGATACTCCTTACACGCAAGTCATGTCTGGTTCATTATGTTTGAAGAACATTCTGTCTGCATACATCTTCTTTCTTTAAGTTGAATATTTACACTTTTCTTGTCAACTGAAAAATGGAAAAATTGTCTTCTAAAATTAGTATTTACTTTTTCTTCAAAGGTAATAATCTGCACTTGTATTGTAAATGAAGGTTTTTGAAGGAACAACATTCCAATAGGAACATAAAAAATAGTAATCATAGAGAAGCAACAGGAGCTCTGGTAGTGTAGTGCCTAAGGCATGTGACTGCTAACCAGAAGGCTGATGGTTCAAACCCACCAGCTGCTCCTTAGAAGGAAAGTTGGGTAATCTATTTCTCTAGTGATACTGCCTCAGAAATTCAAGGAGGGGTCATTATGAGTCGGATTTGACTCGACAGCAGTGAGTTAGAGAAGCATCAGAAGAAGGGCTTGGAGCAGCTTCTCAGAGACCACCAAACACCTTGAGAGAGAGAATCACTGGGCGTGTGGGTTTGGGACTATAGTCTTAGGATATATCATGCTCAATTGACACAATCTAGTACTTAAAAATCTTGTTCTACATCCTGTTTAGTGAGCAGTTATTGTGGCCTTAAAAACCTTTGAACAGCCATCTAAGATGCAACTATTGGTCTTCTCTTGTCTGAAGCAAAAATAGAAAAAAAAAGTACTAATCCAACATGGATTACAAACCCAAACTTCCTGATTTTCTTTTGGAGTGGCAGAAACAGTGGGAATGGAAGGTGAGATGAAATGGAAATATATCTTATTTCTCTACAAGTTATGTAGGATAGCATGCTTCCCTTAGGGTTGGTTTTCTGTAAGTTTGGTACATGATTGAAATACTTTTTATTTATCATTTACTTACTTACTTATTTTTTGGATTTCTACCTTTTGAGAATACAGTTAGACATTTCAGGACAGCTTTATGTCAAGAAGGATAATGGCATTTCCACTGCACATTTACCATACAGGAATCTTTATATAAGGCAAGACCTTAGGAATTTCATGGGAACAACAAGAAGCCATTCTTCTCTAGACCTAATAATTTAAGAGTTATCCATTCAGCTATAAGTGCAAACAACTCCTCACAGAGGAGTCAGCAATTATCCAATCAGCTCAACTGACGTGTGGTAGCAAAATATTCTCATAGGCCCAGAAGATTGACTTCTACATCTATGAAGACACTTCTCATCAGGGTGTTTGCATATTCATAGTATAACAAGCTTCAGTACTATCAGGAAGGCCAGACCCCTTCTATCTCTGTTGAGCCATGATTTTCTGTTGTTCCATGTTTCTACAATATTCCTCCACCAGGCTCCAGTTAACACAAATAAACAAAAAGAAAAGTAAAATTGTGGTCAGACTCTCACCTTCTTCTGAAGTCTAATTTAATGTGGAAATTCCCATATTCTTAGGGGGCAAAAAATAAAAAATCAAACAAGCATTTAAGTAAGCAATCAAAAACAACTTTCATTTAGCTGGTCTACAGAGGAATACTCAATTTATTTTGCATTCTTTCTGGTCTCTCACTAAACTCCATTTTTCTTGAAGTCAGAAAGTTTATTGTATTCACATGGTAGTTCTAAGCAGTCTTTTAATACACACACACACACACACACACATATATATATTTAGAAATGGATAGATTAAACAATTAGTGAATTAATTCATGAAGGTGATAGTACTGTTATGCTCCAAAGAGTGGGGGGCACATGATTGAAAGATAAGGGAACATTTTAACTGATGAAGACCTTCAGGATCCTTGAAGGCAGAGGTAATGCAAATAGAAATTCTGTGCTCCTTCAGCAAAAAAATTTTTATAGATCTACATATAACTTTCAACCCAGCCTGAACCTTGGTTAGATCTCTGGCTCTGTTCTGATCTAAGACACAAATACTTTTCTTTTGAGATCTACAGCACCATCGATCCCCACAAAACCCTCATCAGGCCTTTGATCCTAGAAAGCTTCTTGGCCTGAAAGTTCTTGCACTAAGCCGCAACCTTGTCTCTGTCATTCATTGCTTAGTTGAAGCTATGTTAATATTATCATGTCTTAGCCTCCATACACAAGTCTACATTCTTATCATGATTTTATCCCAAGCATTTTTCAGGGGTATGCCCTCCCAAGACATCATCTATAAAGCTGAAAGCCACAATTTGTGACAATTTCATATAGAACAATAGGAAGTCCTATCCATACACAAACACTAATACATACATACATACTACATTTCATCAACACTATCAATTTATTTCTTAAGAGATGCATGAAAATATACAGGCTCTTGATTAAATATGCCTTTTTCTCCCTTTTAAAACATCTCTAGTACACATCTATCCATAAAAATGCATATGAGTTCCATTTACACATCACAGCCTCAGTTTTAATATAAGCTACTTCACATCCAGAGATCAAGCTTCTCAGGAAGCCTGGCAGTTATAAAGAACATCATAGGTTCACAAGGCTTCTCATAACCCTTGAGACTCATCTTTGACAGCTTTAGGATTGACATAATTTTGAGGCATATAGAACACTAGCATTTCATTTGCATTTCCTAGTCAGTTAATTCATAAACATCTCTTTTTCTTTAACAATTGAAATACTTATAAATGATAGTAAAAAAATAGAGGAAAAAAAAAAATCTCTGAAATCTCACCCAACCTTAATGAAAGATGGCTGTAAGATGCCTGAGTGATAACCCTTTATGAAGTATTAATCAGGCCACCAGCTCTTATCACCTAATGAAAAGATTATGATATCTTGCTTTAGATTTATCAATTTCTATCCCTTGAATTGCCTTGTCTGCTATGTGAGTGGTTGTGATTTGCTCTATTACATAATTCTGTTTCAAATCTCATCCACTCTGAGTCTTTTGAAAACACTGTGACATATAGGCATTCAACTTTATCTTTCTATTAATGCCAATGACTTGGTCAGCCTTGCAATAGATGGACAGATACCATTAAGCATAGCTGGGTGGGTCTCAAAGGCAATGATGGATATATTTCAGCTTGTTCTACAATTAGCATATGGAAAGTGTGTTTTGATAGAGATTTTAAAATAAATCCTGATTTTTTAAATATTATAATGTAGAAGTTAAAAATAAACACAATATCACATCTTAGAATTGAAGGAATGAGAGACTGTGGAGAAAATCTTCATGTCATTAATATGAACCTAAGTAGTCTCGTCTGTGGCTATCAGTTGGTAAATTTTAGCATGCCCAACTCTGTAAGCTCAAACTGCACCTCAAAATCATCTGTTATTTCTTGAGACCTCCAAGGATGTCTTATGCTAATTCATTTGTTCACATTTTTCTACTTGATGCCCAGAGATTCCATGGGCTTTATGAAAATATTGCCATTAAGTATGGCAGGATCAAACACTGGGTCACTGTTCCACTGCAACCATGACTATACACTATAAGTTCATCCTCAAAGAATTACAGGGAAAGATCTTCTTTCAAATTTATCTTGTCACCAAGGACCAGAAATTGAGTTTCAAAAAGCCCATTGTCAATGTATTTATCTCATCTCTATAAATCATTTCCTACGAGAAATGTTATGTAATATCAGGGGCTAAGCCAGAGATACAGATAAAATGCCTTCCTCCATTTCTAAATCTAACCTCAGCCTAGACCTCAGATGCTCTCCTATCAAAAGTCAGTGCCCTTCTCTTTTTCACTTTCCTTGCCATTATCACTCCATATAGTTAGATATCTGGGGCAGGCACTGGTGTGACAGTTCATACAATAGGCCTGTACAGCCATTGCATGCAAATATTTGTTCAGGACTTACCTAGTCTCAGGGAGCCTATAGTGTAGTGTATATATTAAAAAAAATAATAACTATAAACAATCAATGTATAAAACACAAAATCACAATTTAGGTGAATATTATGAAGATAAAAAAAAAATAGTTGTGTTTGACAGGGAATAAGAGAAAAATGTGTGAAATTAGATTTGGATCATTATCAAAGACAAAAGTGAAGAAGTGAACTTCACATTGAGACCTCCTGCAAGCTGAGTAGAAACCCAGCAGGAAAAGGGATAGGGCATGTTCTAAGCAGAAGGACACCAAGTGGAAAAGGCTATGGGCCAGCAATATATTTGATAGTTCTCAGAAATGAAAGGAACACCCTGTGGCTAGAGTTTCCAGAAAACAGAAAGTAATAGAAATTTAGATTTAAGAAGGAATTGAAGCCTTAAAAACCGTATTCTAATATCAGTAGGCCATAAGGTATTACTGAACATATTCAACATATTGTTGTTGTTATGTGGCATCGAATCGACCTTGACTCATAGCAACCCCTCCTTGGGTTTCTGAGGTGGTATCACTACAGAAGTAGGATTGCCCAACCTTCCTTCTGAGGAGTGGCTGGTGGGTTTGAATCGCCATCCTTCTGGTTAGCAGTCAAGTGCCTTAGGCACTATGTTACCAGAGCTCCCATATTCAACATAATTAGATTTAATTTAATAATAATAATAACAATCCTTACAGGAAACTAAAAAATATTTTCTCTTATATGTATGTGTGTGTATGTGTTTTCTATGTTTGAGTACTTAGGTCCCAGAATGCTTACTGTTGAGAATAAGACCCTGAAGACTCAAAAGGACAATCTAGAATAAGTTCATCTTTGAGCCCAGGCTAATCAATGCTATCTTCAACTGGAAACTCTGTAGGAAAATGTTTGCCCATGTTTGATTTGGCCTCAAACCTTTCCCATGAAATTACAATATGGTCTTGCTGAATTTGAGCATGCCTTTGAATATACTGAGAGGAAGGCAACATGAACAAGCACGATATCTGGAATTGTGAATCATCTGTGCTTAAGAGGTGAGGAAAGAGCAAAGTTACTCAATGAATTGTTTCATGAGTGTCCCATCAGTCTAATCTGACATGACCTAACTTGTGAGGAAGATACTGTATAGTAGATCAAAGAAGAGTGTCAAGTTTAATTGAACTTCCAGTTTCTGGGGTATACACTGCCAACATCCAGAAAATACACAAAGTCTACATCATTTTAGCAATTCAAGACTAATTATGTAGTTTGAAAAGGCCACACACTATGGTGGAACCTGCCCTTCCAAATATGATTCCTTAAATGAGGCACTGACTCTGCTATACTCAATCCCCAGTTGCCCTGGCTATGAACTCAGTAGTCTACTTTTTTTCTGATGTTCTAAAATTCCAGGCTAAAGATCACATCTGTAAACCAAATTCTAAATTTTTATTAAAATCAATGTATTCATTCATATTATGACATAAATATAACTTCTTAGTAGTTATTAAAACATTTTTAATTTATAAAAATTAATAATATTTTAAAGAAGCTAATCTTCAGTCAAGATATAAAAAAATGCAAATACCTAGGTACAATATAGTGTTTTCTCATTAAACTTCAACTATTTCCAATAACTTTTCAATTTAACCTTGATATTCTTTCCATTGCTAAGGAGAAAAACATCTTCAACTACTTTTTCATGAGGACAATTATTCAAGATTTCTTCTTACATGCTGCTGTAAGAACATGAAGAGAGTTAAATAGGCACTCACACTGACCTTGAGTAGTTTATGATCTAAGTAGAACATTATGATGCAGAAATATATCTTCAGGGAATGCATTAGAGACCTTACATTACTTATGTGTTTAAATTATGTGCAAGCAAAAAGATTAAAAAAAAAAAAAAATTAATTCCGTGATGAAGAAGGGAAGAACTTCAGTTTGAGGGAAAGAATCAAAGATTTAGTTATGAACTAAGGGAAATTGTGTGAAGGATAAAATGTTTTAGGAGTGACTTTTCTAAAAGGAAAAATGTTAAGTGTATTGGCACCAGAAACTTCAAGGATAATCTTATTTTTAAGGATAAGAGTGGATCTTAGGAGAAGTCTTGGAGCCAGCTATCAATATGTGAATGATGTTGTCATTGTGTACATTTGCTTAGAAAATGTGCTATAATGGATGATAGAATACATCCTTCAGTTATAAAATATATAATAGCATGGGGTTGCAACTGTAAGTTAGGAGCTGTTATGGAAGGATGTACTGAGGGGGCTGGGCTTGAACTATGTGTTAAGGAATATGCAGAAAGTGGATCTATGGAGAAAAATAAGAAAGGACCATTTAATAAAGTAATAAAGGAGTAGGGATCTATGGCAGTTGAGATTTTTTGAAATAGGTAAATTTTGTCCAATTGTTGAAGAACTGTAAAAGCTACAGTGTTGTTCAGCATACTCTCCATACTTTCCTCATTTTTAAGTAAAAAATCTGGAAAGGAAGTATAAACACGCCATCTGAGGCATTTCTGTTTTCTGGTCTAGGAGTCAATTTGCCTAGTAGCCGTTACTGTCTTCACCTCCCCTTCCACCTCTCAGTGTTCTTCATGCCCGTGAAATGTTATTTTTGCCACACTCTCATCTTCTGAATAATAGCATATACCTTGCTTATTTTTTGTTTCCAAAACACTGTCATACACAGAATTAATTAGTGACAATAATCAACTAATACCCTCATCAGATTTGCCAAAAGAGGCTGTGTGGAAGAGCTAAATTCAAACTTCTCTCTTATCAATAAATAGTATAATTTTATACAAACAAGGCTATTTTGTACCTTGTGTCTGAAACCCCTGTAGCCAACACAGATCATCTAAACCTAATGGAAAAAAAAAAAGGAGGGGAGGCATTTAAAGAAAAAATTGAATTCTATATGTTATCTAAATTGTGTGCTTCTTTCAAAGCTCAGGCCAAACCTTTCTTCTATGCACCACTCTCATTGAATATTTTATCTAACAACTACAGATCCCTCTGCTGAATTTCTGAATATATTCTGCTCAAAACTTTAAATTATATTATGCCTCAACAAATAGGTCACATGGATCTTCAAAGAGGTAACTGAACCTTACTATTCTGTGCCACTTCCTTAACTCTGAGCTCAGCATCTACGCATAAGAAAGAGTTTGACTGTTAAGCCATTAGTGACCAATTAGATTCACTGAGATTTATGAACTTTTCATCCCAGATTTTAGTAATCAGGACCATCTTGACATGGACCCTGAGCCACACCACGGCCATGGGCAAGCTGCTGCTTATGTTATTCCTCCACAGCCATTGGGGAAAACGGCACAAAGTTTTCTGCACTTGAAATGGGGCTGATGATGTTTGCTCCTTTCTTCTTTCACAGATTTCAGGAAAAATACAGTGTAAGAAATGAAACTCTTTGAACTGCCTGGAAGAAAAAATCCCATTTAAATCCTCCATATTATTAACCAAACTCCAAACCTGAAAGGCTTAGTTTTGCTTTGAAACTTCAAATCCACCACATTCTTGGGTCTGAGCTTGACAAATCATATCCTCATCTATCTCTCTTTCTCAGCAACTCCTGATCCCACTGAAGTTGTGGGGAATGTAATGGACACAAGCTTGAGGGAGGCGATGGATCAGGTGGAGTGCCATGGAGGAAGTTCAAATTCCTCAAATATTCTAGAATACCACCTTTTACCCTAAAAGGAAAATATATTAATGGTCACATAGAGAAAGAGGTGGGAATACTCACCCAAGGATAAAATTATCAATAACATTTGATCAATTTTCTTTCAACTGAGGAACTTATATTCTCCTTATGCATCATTACTAGAAAATGGACAGTCCCAAACCAATTTCCACTATACTTGTTGAATTTTAGGCTTTTTTTTCCCCCACACCCTGATATTCAATGTCTCTGTGCTAATATGAGGTCTCAATACATCTAAATTATTGAAAGTTGATTGAAGTAATTGGATGAAAGTATAAGTTGTTGTTGTTGTTGTTATGTGCCGTAGAGTCAGCCCTGAGTCATAGCGACCCCTCCTTGGGTTTCCGAGGCAGTATCACTGCGGAAGTAGGATTGCCCCATCTTCCTTCTGAGGAGTGGCCGGTGGGTTTGAACCGCCAGCCTTCTGGTGAGCAGGCAAGTGTCTTAGCCACTATGCTACCAGAGCTCCCGAAAGTATAAGTAGAAATGGGAAAAAATATATATTGGGAAAAAATAAAAGATAAAGTATTGTAAAAATACAGTAAAACTATCATTTGCTCTTTAAAATATTCACTACTGCTCAACACCACAATTAAATGCAAATTCTTCCATTTCAAATGTTGACTAATGCTATAATATTAGTTTCCTCCCTCTACTGTCTCTCCTCAGAATTTTCAAGAGGAGTTATGGTACGTTTTATAAAAAAGAAAGTGCACATTATGCCCACCCTCCGCTTCAGCCACACATGCAGATGATACAGGTAGAGTCACTTTGAAGGTTTACCCATGACAGGAGAAGAGACATAAAAGTTTGATGACAAAGTAATTTTGAGAAATTAACTTTGGCTAATTTATCTGACCTTGCCTTGAGAGGTGCAGCTGTGCTGAGTCCACAGCGAGCTGCAGCCAAGCAATGCGTTGACTGGGGGTTCTTTAGCAAATGCAAGTGGTTTGCTGTGATTGTTCTTTCTCTCCAGTATATTGAATGGTGCTTCTGTTTTTCCTACTTTTCCTTTATCAACGTCATTGCTCTGTCATAATAAGAAACAAGAAATTGCTTTTCAACACAGTGCGAGAAGCAGTAGTAAGACAAGAAGCAAAGAAAGAAAAATTGAGAGAGGAAGAAATCAAGCTGTCCATATCTCCAAACATGACACTTTATGTAGGAAATCCTAACGATTCTTCAGGAAAAAAGAAATGAACAAACAACCTCCTACAACTATTAAGTAAATTAGTACTATGGTAGTTAAGGTTATTTGTCAACTTGTCTGGGCCTGGTTTTGAGTGGCTGGGCAGCTGGTTGTAGTTATTTACCATGATGAGACTGGCAATCAACTGCATGGTGGAAACTGCAGCTAGCAGCTGAATAGCTGCTTTAGGGATGTGGTCTGCTTCCAGTATATAAGGAGAAGCTTTGGGAATGGTCTGCAGCTTTTGGCATACTTGAATCCTGCATGTAGCCAAGTGGTCACTCAGCAGCCTGCTATGTTGTCTGCCGATCATGAGACTATTAATGGACTTGAATCAGTGGTCTGCCATGTGGTTTGGTAATATTGGAACTGTGCTTTTAACTGTCGACCTCAGGTTTGTCAGCCTCAGCAGCCAGCAGCTGCCTGGGAGAAGAAAGTCTCCACCTCCAGTGGGCTGGGCGGAAGAGGCAGAGCTGAAGCCCAAGGTCAAAGGGCCTTCACCCAGCCCCCAGAGGCTGGCACTTTGAATTCAGACATCTAGCCTCAAAAAATGGAAGAGAATAAACCTCTGTTAGTGAAAACCACCAATTTGTGATATTTTCTGTTAGAACAACACTGAGGTAACCAAAATAATTACCAAGGTCACAGGATACAAGATAAGCACAAGAAAATCAATTGTATGTCTATAAGCCAGCAATGAATATGTGGACATCAAAAATAAAAATACAATGCATTTACAATTGTTTTTTAAAGAAATACTAAGTGAAAAAGTAAAAATGAGTACAGTTCTCTAGATTAAAAAATATAGATGCTCATGAAAAATATCAAATATGTAAATAATTGGAGAGTCATACTGTGCTCATTGATTAGAAGAGTAGACTCAACATAGTAAAGATATCAATTCTCTCCAAACTGATATAAAATTTTAACAAAATTTCATATCAACAGCCCAGGAAGATTTTATGTAGATATGGATAAGGTATTCTAAAATTTAAATAAAAGAAAAAGGAATTAGGATAGCAAAACTCATTTTGAAAAAGAACAATCTAAGAGGCATCAACCTACTTTTTTTCAAAACTTATGTTATTTTGTTGTTATGTGCCATCTAGTTGATCCATGCTGTTGTTAGGTGCCATTGAGTCGGCTCCAACTCATAGCATGTACAAGAGAACAAAACACTGCCTGTTTGTGTGCCATCCTCACAATTCTTGCTGTGCTTGAGCCCATCATTGTAGCCACTGTGTCCAACTCAGTGACAGTCTTCTCCCTCTTTGCTGAGCTTCTCCTTTACCATGCATGACATCCTTCTCCAGGCACTGGTGTCTGCTGAAAACACAGCCAAAGTAGATGCTTCCAAGGTGCATTCCAGCTTCACTTCTTCCAGACTCTTCTTTGATCTCCTTATTCATTTTCCAATTTCCATATTCATGTGAGACAATTCAAAATACTAAAGCTTGGGTCAGGTACACTTTAGTCTTCAAACTGATATCTTTGCTTCTTAACAGTTTATAGGGGTCTTTTGCAGCAGATTTGCCCAGTGAAATATGACATCTGATTTTCTGAGCACATCCAGGTGTTGACTGTGGACCCAAGTAAAATAAAGTCCCTAACAACTTCAATCTTTCCTCCATTTATTAGGATGTTGCTTATTGGTCCAGTTGTGAAGATTTTTGTTTTCTTTATGCTTTCATTAGTAAGTGCTTCAAGTCATCTTCAATTTCAACGAGCAAGGTTGTGTCATCTGCATATCGCAGGTTGTTAATGATTCTCCTTCCAATCCTGATGCTGTGTTCATCTTCATATAGTCCAGGTTTTTGGATTATTTGCTCAGGATACAGGTTGAATAAGTATGGTGAAAGAATGCCACCCTGATGAATACCCTTTCCTATTTTAAACCATGCAGTATTCCTTTGTTCTGTTCAAATGAAAGCCTCTTGGTGTATGTACAGGTTCCTCATGAGCACAATTAAGTGTTATGGAATGCCCATTCTTCTCAGTGTTAGCCATAATTTATTACAATACACATAGTCAAATACATTTACATTGTCACAAAAACACAGGTAGACATCATTCTGGTTCTTTCCTTTCAGCTAAGATTCATCTGACATCAGCAATGGTATTCATTTCATGTCCTCTTCTGAATCCTGCTTGCATTTCTGGAAGTTCCTTGTCAGTATACTGCTGCAACCATTTTTTGAATAATCTTCAGAGAGATTTTGGTGATTTCCACATTGTATTGGATCACCTTTCTTGGAATGGGCACTGATATCAATCTCTTTCAGTCACTTGTCTAGGAAGCTGTCTTCCAAATTTCTTGGCACAAATGAGTAAGTACCTCCAGCTCTGCATCCATTTGTTGAAACATCTCAATGGGTATTCCATTAATTCCTGGAGCTTTTTATTTTTTCCAATTCCTTCACTGAAGCTTAGATTTCTTCTTTCAATACCACTGGTTCTTGATCATATGAAATATGATCTTAAATAGTTGGACATTGACCAATTATCTTTGACTCTGTATTTCTTCCATCTTCTTTTGATTCTTCTTGCATCATTAGATAATTTGCCCATAGAAATATTGCAACTTGCATCTTGAATTTTTCCTTCAGTTATTTCAGCTTGAAAAATGCTGATTGTGTTCTTCACTTTAACTTTCTAACTCCAGGTCTTTGGACATTTCCTCATAATACTTTACATTGTCTTCTTGAGCCACCTTTTGGACTCTTCTATTTAGCTCTTTGGTTTCAGCATTTCTTCCATTTGCTTTAGCTTCTCTCCATCCAAGAACAAGTTTCAAGGGCCCTTTCTACATCCATTTTGGTCTTTTCTTCCTTTCCTGTCTTTTTAATGACCATTTGCTTTCTTCATTTATGATGTTCTTGATGTCATCCCACAACTTGTCTGGCTTTTGGTCATTAGTGTTCAATGCATTGAATCTGTTCTTCAGATGTTCTCTAAACTCAGGTGGGATATTTTTTGTTCTGTCATATTTTTGTTCCTGTGGACTTATATTAATTTTCCTTATCTTTGACTTGAACTTTTATATGAGTAATTGATGATGTTTTCCACAGTCATCTCCTGGCCTTCTATTTTCTGAAGGTATTGAGCTTCTCCATCACCTCTTTCCATATATCTGATTCCTATGTATTCCATCTGGCAAGGTCCATGTGTATAGTCATCATTTATATCATTGAAAAAAAAAAAGGTAATTGCAATGAATAAGTTGTTTGTCTTGCAAAATTCTACCATGTGATCTCCAGTATCATTTCTATCATCAAGGCCATATTTTCCAGCTACCCATGATTCTTCTTTGTTTCCAACTTTCACATTCAAATCATCAATAATTATTAGTACACCTTAGTTGCATGTTTTGTCAATTTCACACTGCAGAAGTTGGTAAAAATCTTCTTTCTTCATCTTTGGCTTTAGTGATTGGTGTGTAAATTTGAATAATAGTAGTATTAACAGGTCTGCCTTGTAGGCATGTGCATATTATCCTATTCCTGACAGCATTGTACTTCAGGACAGATATTTAAATGTTCTTTTTGATGATGCATGCAACACCATTGAAGAGAACTCCAATTTGTCATTCCCAGAATAGTAGAACATATGATTGTCTGATTCAAAATGATCCAAACCAGTCCATTTCAGTTCACTAATGCCTGGGATATCAGTCTTTATGAGTTCCATTTCACTTTTTACCACTTCTAATTTTCTTAGATTCATGCTTCATACATTCCATGTTCTGATTATCTATGAATGCTTGAAGTTGTTTCTTCCCATTTTTAGTCATACTCCATCAGCAAATGAAGGCCTTGAAAGTTCTACTTTACATCATTAAAGTTGCATCTACTTTGAGAAGACAGCTCTTCCCCAGTCATATTTTGAATGCCTTCCAACCTGAGGGGCTCATCTTCTGGCACAGTGTCAGATAATATTTCATGGCTATTCATAAAATTTTCCAGTAATATGTAAGACAGTGTTTCACTGCTATTCACAAGGTTTTTAACGGCATTTTTTTTTTTTTTCCCAGAAATGGATAGCCCCATCCTTCTTCCCTATCTGTGTCAGTCTGGAAGCTCTGATGAAACTTGTCCACCATGGGTGACCCTGCTTGTATTTGAAATACCCATGGCATAGCCTCTAGCCTCACAGTAACACACAAGCTACCACCATACGGGAAAATGACAGACGAGTGGTAGAGTTGATTCAAGCAACTTTTTATGACAAGATAGAACTGCCTCATAGGGTTTCCTAAGCTTCAATCTATATGGAAACAGATTTACAGGTCGTTTCTCTCATGGAGTGGCTGATGGGTTCAAACTGCTAGTCCTTCAGTTAGCAGCAGACTGTTTAACTATGGCTCCTTAAAACTCATGTGTGTCTGTCCTGAAATCCCCCATCTTGATTGATGTAACTATATAACATATTTAAAATAATAAGTAAAACTTATTATGTAGTGTCCTTAATCAAGACTTGTGGAATATCAGAGAAACAGGTACATAGATAAATGCAACAGAATAGAGTACCCAGGAGTATAACCATATATATGTCCAATTGATTTTTGACAAAAGTATAATTCAATAACATGAACACAATTCAGCCTTTTCAATAAATAATGCTGCCAAAATTGGATATCCACAGGAAAAAAAAAAATTAACTTCAACCTAAGTTTCACACAAACACAAAATTTAGAGTAGATCACAAATAAGTATAAACCTAAAGCTATAAACATTTTTAGAAAAAAATACAAGAAAACTTTCAGGGACTGGAGTGGGCAAAGAGTTCTTAGATTTGACTCCATAAGCACAATCCATTAAAGAAAAACAATAATAAATTGGGATTAATCAACATTAAAAACATTTGTTCTGTGAAAGCTCCACTTAAGAGGATGAAAAGACAAGGTATACAGTGAAAAAAAAAAAATTGCCACTCAAATATCTGATACTCTACTACTATTTAGAATTATATAAAGAATCTTCAAAATCTAAAAGTAAAAAAAAAGAAACAAAGCTTCCAATTATAACATAAAGAGATATAACATATCCTATATGTTATATATATACCAATAATGTGGTTATACACACACACACACACACACACACACACCCCAAACCCATTGACATTGACCAGCTTCTGACTCATAGCAACTCCCATTGGGTTTCCAAGACTGGAAATATTTATGGGAGTAGATTGCCTCATATAAATACTAATATGATTAGTCATATATACACTAACATTATTATATAACCAAACCAAACCAAACTCACTGCCATCAAGTTGATTCAACTCATAGCAACCCCACCTTGGGTTTCTGAGGCAGTATCTCTATGGAACTAGATTGCCCAATCTTCCTCTGAGGAGTGGCTAGTAGATTTGAACCACCAGCCTGCTGATTAGCAATCAAATGTCTTAGGCACTACATCACCAGAACTCTAATAGTAATAATAATAATAATAATAATAATATATAAATACAGATAATATACTATTAGAAAATAAACACATAAAAAGAAGTTCAACATCATTAGCTATTAAGGAAACACATCTTATAGCCATAGTAAGATATCACTCTATATCTAACAAAATGGCAATTTTAAAAGAGAGACAATACCAATTGTTAGTGAGTATGCATGTGAAAAAAACTGTATCACTCATACATTGCTCTGGTTGGAATGCAAAGTTGTTTAGGCACTCTAGAATTCAGATTGGGATTTTCTTTAAAAAAAAAAAAGAAGAAAGTAGGTATGCAACAAATTGTTAAGACCAAACAATTGCATTTGCACCTTTCCACTTGTACTTACCTTAAATGCAAACTCATATTGTCATACATGAATGTTTATAGATGTTTTATTAGTAATAATCAAAAACTGAAAAAAAAAAAAAAAACACTTAGATATCCTGCAATGGAGGAATGTTTAAATAACTGGTGGTACAACCACATTATGGAATACTAATCAACAATAAAAATGAATGAACTATTGATACATGCAAAATCTGAATGAATGTCCAGATAAGTACAGTACATGAAAACAAAAATTCCCAAATGGTTACACACTGTATAATCCCATTTATATAACATTCTTGAAAATTTAAAAAAAAAAAAAAAAATTAGAGACATGAAGAACTAATGACTTCTGGCTAGGAGTTAAGGTATGACAGAAAAAGTGCAACATGAAATAGCCTTGTGGTGACACAGTATTATCAATATCCTGCTGACATTGTACTACAGTTTTGCAAGATATTGCTATTGGCATAATGTGGGTAAAGCACACAGAGGATCTGACTGTGCGACTTCTTACAACCTCAGATGAATCTAAAATTACCTCAAAATAAAAAGTTTAATTTTAAAATACAGAATTTTCAATTAAATTTTAACATTGGATGGGATATTCTTACAATAAAAAAATATCGATCTCAAATTAAGTTTTTTTCTGTGTGCCCTGTATTGTATTGGGTATCCCTATTACAAAGGAAACCTCTTGTACAATGTTTCTGTGGAATGGCGATCATGGTGTGGCGATCATGGCATATTGAAATGTAATGGTAATGTGGGCATGCTCAGGGTACAGAGAACAAAACAGGTTGTGTTTAGTTGAGCTCTATTGTCTTAAATGCAACCTCTGCTTTGAGATAGGAGCACAGGAGGTAAAGATCTAAAGTCTGGGACATACTACCAGCTCAGTGCCTTTCTTGGACACTTCGTCACATAAGAAGAGAGGCACCCAGGTATGTTAAATTAAAAAAGATGTTTCTTTCAATAAATTATCTGATCTAGAACAATTCTTTATTTTCTTCTCTTTCTCTCTCTTTTTTCTTGCTCTTTTTTTTTCTGTAATTATCCAAGCACTATTCTATATGCCAGCCAAACACAGAATTTAAACAAAAGCTGAATATTAAAAAGTAGTAATTTCCACTTTATTATGGCTTGTGCCTTATGAATTATTCACTATTATCATAATATACTCACAGTCTTCTCTTTCCCCAATTGTTTGTAAACACCCCTCAGAGCATTAGTTTGACCCTCAGCATTCTGGGAGTTGAGTCATATGAATTCACTTGCTCTAGCTTGTTTGCTCAGAGGAGTCCTCTTGTTCACAAATATGTCTCTCTAGTATGAGGATTCCAGAGAGGCTGTACTGTGGGGTTACCAGGCCCATTAAAGTTGTACAAAAAAGAGATTATTTCAGGGTTTTATTCTCAGAAATAGAGCAGGCTCTGTTCATCCAAGTACAGCATCAGGCAGAAGCAGGAATGGGAAGCAATCTTAGCTGCTGCTCATATTGGAGGTGGCTAGAGTGTCCCTGCTCTCACTGAAGTGCACTGCATAGAATGTCATGTAGACATCATCAGGAATGAGACCTTTTCTTATCAGTCATCTCTGCCACTCCTGAGTCCATTCTGGGTATTGTCAGCAGAAGGTGTTTCTATCAGTTCAGTTGGGCCTTTCTTTTATAGGAGCAACTTTCTTTTCTCTGAGTTATTGTTCACCAAGAATATTCATAATAAACTTGAATGAAAATGAACAATAGGCAAAGAATATAGAGTGACAGTGCGTTGTGCCTTCTCATCTTTGAGTCATACAAATAATGAGCTGTGAGTGATAGCAGAGTCTGTGCTGTGTTTAGAGGCTCTGCATTGTTACAGAGTTTTACAAAGGAGCCCCATGGGGGTTGCAAAGTAGGAGAGCAGCAAGAGCTGTGAACATGTAGTGCTATTTGGGAATATAGTAGTTCTTGAAAGTGTGTATAGGGATGACCAGAAGCCTTTGCCTGCACCATGGACCCACACTTAAGTGGAACAGGTGAACACAAACATCTTTTTCCTCTTACTGTACCATCTGGCCGTGAGGTTGGGGTCTTCTGTCTTTATCACCTCTTTGTATGGACCTTGGCATGGGGGCATTTCTCACAGGGAATCGTCATCTTTTATCAGTCTTACTATCTATTCATTGTGTCCTAATGTGCTTTCCCGTTCTTGTTTAGAATCCTGAACTTTCTTTAAATTTCATCTCTCCATTGAGTTATTATCCAATAGGTCACAGGTATTAAAGTTGGAAAATGTATTGAAAAATGTTTACCATTCTGAAGACCGATCAAGAGTCATAGTATGGCCATGAGGGTGAGGTTCTGTTTGATTCTGGTATTGGACCAATCAAGAGTCATAGTATGGCCATGAGGGTGAGGCTCTGTTTGATTCTGGGATTGCCATCCAACATGGGCACACAGTTATTGAGTGACAGAAGTAAAAGGACAAGGGGAAAGCTCTAAAGATACAACTTTCTTTTTCCCACTTCATGATCTTGCCAGCACCAGGCTTAGATCAAAGCAGAGATGCTTTCAGCTAAAGATGATATGATATGACACCTGTAGCTTCTACCTTTTAATGACATCTGCATCCCTTCTTTCCTTTCCAGTGCCCGGAACTATGCCCAAACCTTCATTATTTCATGTCTGGACGATTTGGTAATTTCCAAGAAATATCTTGACTCCATTTCTTTCCCTTTTAAACTGTTCAAGTCTGAAGTTGACCTTTTCAGTGCCCAGATTTTTATTTCTCACTCCTCTGCCCATAAACATCATTGCCTGTGTGATATAATCCAACTCTTTAGGGTGGTCTCTATATACTCTGCGGACACCAACCCCAGCTTACTCTTCAACACTAGCTGTACAATTTGTCCAAACATTGCCTGCATCACATACTAGTCTGTCCAATGTGCCCATATCTGCTTTTTACATATTTCTTTAAAATCCAGAACTTTCTTTTTCAACTCTAATTCATTTTTCTTCTCTGTGAGAAAATTCTTAACAAAACCCCCCTGGTGTTTAGTGATTACTTTCCCCTAGAATGCCTATAGTATTTATACATGTAATTCTACATGCAGTGGTGTCACTAGAGTTAATGGCATCTAGCGTGTAACTCACAGTGTCAACCCATTCATGAATCTCCTCTCATTCCGGACCATAGAGAATGCTTAGGAATGTTTATAATTAATTTTAATCACAAAATAATATGTGATAAATATAGTTGTAAATTGCTTAAATGTACTATTTCTTAGATTATATAAACAGATTATGTAAACACTAACAATAAGATCAGGAGCTCTGGTGGGGTAGTGCCTAAGGCACTTGAGTGCTAACCAGAAGACTGGTGGTTCAAACCAACCAGCCACTCTTCAGAAGGAAGGTTGAGCAATCTACTTCCACAGTAATACCACCTTGGAAACTCAAGGAGGGACTGTTATGAGTCAGATCTGACTCGACAGCACATAACAACAACAATAATAAGATCATTGTGTAAAATCTTTCCATATTGAATTTCATTATTAGTTACAACATTAGTTACAGAGCAGAAGCCTTTTTTTATTTTTATTCTTTTCCTTTAATTACTACTTCATTTTCAGAAAGCTATTGATACAGGTCCAAAATATTAATAACTACAACATTGTAGCTAAAACAGCAGAATATTTGACAAAGTCAGTGACTACAAAAACACAGGCAGCAACGAAAACATCAGTGCATGTTTATAGCATGTACAGATGAAAACCTGATCAGAAGCATCATTGTAACAGTAATAATGACAGCTCTGACCGGAGAACATTAGAAGGTTCAAAAAGTAAGTTAGGATAGAGTTTTTAGCCTTGTAAGTACATTGATACAAGTAAGCTGGGTTTGCAAAAACAAGTTTTGTAGTTGTAACTAACCACAAGGATATTTTATTAATAATAATAATAATAATAATACAATTCTGCTGAAAAACTGCACAAAAATTTTATAGACAGTCATTTTGGTGTCACTCCCTCTGACAATGTTACTTGGTGTGGCCTGCAATTCCTGCATCCCCTAGTGATGCCACTGGCTATGTGGTACATTTCACATGCTATCAGCTACTGGTGCACCAAGTCAGTTGTAAGCCCTTTGCATTACAGGAACTCTGTTCTTATTGTTGTTATTGTTATTTGCCATTGAGTTGGACCCGACTCATAGCAACCCCTCCTTGGTTTCTGAAGCAGTAACACTATGGAAGTAGATTGCCCAACCTTCCTTCCGAGGAGTGGCTGAACCACCACCCTCCTGGTTAGCAGTCAACTGCCTTAGGCACTATGCTACTAGAGCTCCTCTGTTGTCTCTCTCTCTCTCTCTCTCTCTCTCTATGTATATATATATACACATATACATATACATATATATATTTTTTTACTTTTGTTTTTAATTCTAATCCTAGCATAATTTTGTTCATTTTGCTAGGGTCTAAAGGAAATGTTTGCTTTCCCTTTCTCTCTCTCATTTTCATTTGTTTTTCTCATTATTCAGTAAGACATATTTTCTCTTTCAGAAAGACAATTGCAAACACATGGCTCAGTGGTAGCAGGGCAACAATTTTATCTTTAGATGTGCTGACAGATGGTCAGCTCTCTGGACCTGCCACATCTGTTACCAACTGATAGTCAAGAATCCCGTTTCTTGTGCCCATCTGAGCTTTAGGCATGATAGAAGGAGAGATAGATACTGGCTTAGAGGCACCTAAGACTCCATGTGCCAAAACTTATCTGAAGTGTTGCAGTGAGCAACAGGGCTTAGGAGGAGGACTTTGCTCCCTCTTGAAAGTTTGACAGCAAAGAAATCCTTCATGCGTGTGTGTGTGATGCAGACTAGTGAAGCCTCAGTCAAGGTACTCATTTTCCCCTTGGAAGACCTGTGGTTAGATTGAATGATGTGGAAGTATCTTGGTGGTCTCCGCACTGACAGGAAAGTATGTTATTGTCTATATTCTGCAATAGAAAATAAGGAAAGAGTATGGAAAAAGCATGGCTAAAAAGCACTGGATTTTTTTGTTGTTACTGTAATTCTAGATCTTTATATGAGTTACATACTTGTTTTTATGGTGCTAATGTATTCAGTTTTCTAGCATATGTACTGGATACTAAATGTAGACCTATATGTTAAGATACTGGAGGGATTCAGAGGAAAAAGAAGTTTTATATCTAAAAAATAAACCAACAAACAAACAGAAAACCTGATGATAAAAATGCAGAGATGTGAGAGATGTTTTACAGGAAAATGGATTGGAAGCCCAAATATTTATACTCTAGAATCAAGAGTCTGTGTCATACTCTGAATGAAACTGGCTAAGAGGCTTTGGGGAAACTGTTGCCTTTCTCTGAACTTCAGTTTTCTTGGTTTTAAGGCAAACATGATATTATTCTCCTTGACAAAAACACAGTATTATTCTGTAGCTCAAATCAAATGATATATAGAAGAATAGTTCGTGAGCACTAAAGTCTAATATAAGTTAGATGTTATATTTGTTGCTGCTATTATAAACACTGAAGGCTTAATATAGAAGATGCCCAATCTAAGAAATAATGCTAGGAAGGGCTTTTTAGAAGTCTTTTTAAGGCAAATGGTTACTGCTGCAATAGATAGGCGTGGATAGTCACTCTAAGCTGTAAGTACGTCACAGATTTACCATAAATGAAACATTTTAGCCAACATTGTGGAGATGAATCTGTGTTGTTCTTGCTAGTTGCCATGGAGTGGACTCTGATTCATGGTGACCTTGTGTATAAAAGAATGAAACACTTCCCAGTCCGGTATCCTCTTTATGACTGGTGACATGTTTGAGTCCATTGTTGGGACTATCGCATCAATTCTCATTAAGAGTTTCCTTCTTTTTGTTGGTCCACTCCTTAACCAACACGATGTCATTTTCTAATGATTGGAAGTTCCTGTTAATGTGTCCACACTAAGTGAGTTGAAGTGCTCCATTCTCATTTCTAAGAAATATTCTGGTTGTATTTCTTCTAAGACTGAGTCGTTTGTTCTTCTGGCTGTCCATAATATATGCTATATTATTTGCCAACACCACAGTTTAAATGCATCAATTATTTTTCTGTCTTCTTTTTCATTATTCAACTTTCACATGTATTAAGACAATTGAAAATACCCTGACAAATTTTAGGTATCAAAAAAAAATTCTCATACCCTTATTTGGCCTCACCTGAGTCCTAGGTGGTAAAGATGTGGTAATAATAAACTAAGTCTCATTTTTCATTTGGCACCTATGAAAAGGAATTTACTACATTAACTAAGACATTTGATCTAACTTTAGCTAGGGAAGGTGGACATTTTAATTTGTGCACATTTTAACTCTCATTTTTTCCCCACTTCTTCTGATCAAATATATCTACTTCCCTTCTGATTTAGCATTTACTTGAATCCCTGTTCTATTTTTGTCCAGAGTGTTTTCCATCTCTTTTATCTCTACACCAGGGATTATGCAGTTAATGTGAATTATTCTGATCAATAAATAAACACTAAAGAGAGCCTCCTTGAGAACCTGAAATTTGAAAAAAACGTTTTCAATTTTATAAAATATTCGAACAAATATTACTGCCAGACTTTGGGATATGCTCAAGAGTGAACGTCAGCATTATGTGGGGAGGAGAATCTGCCTAAACAGAAATTTCTATAGACAGCATCAAGGAGGTCTGCTAGAGGGCAAGGCCATTTCCAGATGGGTCAGCAAGGCACTGTGATGGGTTATCTGGAAGATTTCTCTCAATATATGGAGAGTCAAGAAGGACAATAGACTATAGGAGTGCAAATTCAAAAAATTGCCGTTAAGTTGATTCTGACTCATGGAAACCCCATGTCTGTCAGAGTAGTACTCCATAAGATATCATTGGGTGATTATTCTGAAGCTGATTGCTGGACCTTTTACTTCCGAGGTAACTTTGTGTATACTATGTGTCTTTATCAGCAAGCTCCATTAGAGGCAAGGCAGGGCCTGCAACCTAGAATAACCAAGGTGTCAGGCAGCTTATCTGGTCCAAGGCCAAGATGCATGGTATAGCAAATAATGTGCCATGTCAGTTCATGTCTCTATCTATGCCTTTCTTAAGTTATTCTCTATCTGCCATACCCTTGCTCACCTTCTCATTTCTGCCCCGTTCAATTCCAAAAAGCTCTCGGACAATCTACCAGGTCAAATCACTATTTCTTTTCTGTAGCCTCATAGCATCATATGAACACACTTCTTTGTTCTCCCTCTCTAGGCTATGTCTCCTTCCACTGCTTCCTGGGAACTAGCACAGTGTCTAGAACACAATGCCACTTGAGTGATATTTCATGAATAAGATATGGATGTATAGATGAATGTATGTATATATATATATGTATATACATACATTATATATATATATATATATACACACACACACACACACACAGACACACACACACACATACATAATGAATGAATGAGTGGATGGATAGAGCTTAAGAGAGCTGAAAAGTAGTGCTTCAAATTTAAGACCAATAATCATGAAGGATGATGATGTGATGACTTTCAAAATGTTTGGGCCAGTGCTCAGTAAATTTATCTTTCTTAAGATCAGAACTTGTCCAAAATTAGAGCTGAGAAAGTTAAGTGAATTGTTTAAGATCACAGAGCTAGTGAGTGACAGAGAGGTATTCAAATCTGAATCAATCAGACTCCACAAGTGCATGATTTTTTTTAACCATACATGTAATTTCCCTACCCAAAGCAAACACAGTACATTGACAATTACTAAGACTAAAACTGCAGACTATACATCTTTGCAATTGAAGAGTCCAAAAAATCATTATTTTAAGGAACTTTATTTTTTTTAAGTTTAAATAAGCATATTATTAAAAAGAAAGTAAACACAGATAAATTATCTCAACATTCTGAGAAAAAAAATTTTTCTTTAAAAATTGAATCTATTAACTATTTTCCACCTTGGTAAAAATTAATTTCAAAACTTAATATGACTCTGAATTTGGAGGACATTTCTCCCCGAACAACATCTTTAGAATATCAATAGAAAGATAGGAAAGTAATTGTTTTCTCTTGTCAAAATATTCAAAGTAAAATCATGATATATAAGTTTTCACTGCAGGGAAACAAAATTTATTTGTAAAAATATGCTTAAAATCTCATCTTCACTTTCACATAGTTGGTTTTATTTAAAAAGCACATTTTTGTCCAGGAAATGATGGCACTCTCTAATACTTTTCATAGATATTGTTTGGAATCTTACATCAGCTCATAAAAGAATATTTTGAGCAATCTAGTGGTGCATTGTCTTTACAAAGATTTCATCTTTGTCTCTAGAACAGTGTAGTCCAAGTATTTCATTATGTTATTAATATTGATTTCATCTTTATAAAAATTGTGGTAAATTGCAAAATAGAATAATGAAAATGATTGCTAATATTTATTGAGTTCTCCTTTGCTACCAGTCAATGTGAAAGGCACCTTACATGCATTGACTATTTTAATACTCATATTATTTCCTTTTCACATGTGGGAACTTCTTAGAAGAGCTAGTTAGTTGCTCAAGGCTAGAAGGAAATATGTGTTAAAAGCAGGATTTGACCCAGGCTGCATGACTCTTGCCATGATATGTGTATAACTGTATCATGAGAAAGCATGACTGTTGGAAAGGAAAGTAAACACGTAACACTTTTTTCTTTTTTTCCCTCTCCACTCACAGCTCCTTAAAAAATGAAAATAAATAAATAATAATTATAAATGTTCTCTAGGCATCTGGTCCCAGAATGAAGATGCATGAGAGCCTCATGACTTCTCTGTTCCCTCCTGAGTAATATAGATTTCTTCTGTAATTTTTCAATGCAAAGTGGAGTTGCACTTTCAGTTTGAGAATGTTGTGTATCATCAAACAATCAGTGCTTCATTGAATCCCCACCTCAACTTGAGCTGCTGCAGGGAAACAGCCTGATGTCAGGGAAGGAAATCTGGTTATATTTAATTGTTTTTCATTTTCCTTTAAATATCTGGATGACATTTATCACCCCTTTGTTCTGAGGGAGATAGAAACAGGAGAGAGGAGAGGTGTAGGAACATTGCTACTGAATTGCCCTGACATAATAATAGGTTAATTTCATATTACTTTGTGTACGGCATGATTGATACTGATGCCTTTTCATGTGGTTTATTTTTTTAAAAAAAATTCTTCTGAATTTCCCTTCCCACATTTTTAGGGAAACTATCTTCTGATCTTCTCTTAGCATGTTAAATAAATCGTCATTTATTTCCATCAGTTACTCACTCTTAAGCATCTAGAAATCGGATATATTTAGATGTTCCTTATAGAAGCTTCTTTTGTCTTTTCTCTTGGTTCTATGTGGTATAATAAATTACAAGATATGGCTTTTCTAACCATAGTCTTTGTAACTACCACTTTACCTTGAGGGACTGAGTAGCTGCTTGTTGAAGTCATCCACCAGGTGCAGCATGACATAATCTGGGCAAGTTCATTCTTTCTCAGGTGTGTAGAATTCTGATGTTGGATTGGTTTGTTTTACCATTCTTCCAGGCTCAAAATGAACCCTCTTAGAGGCAGAAAGAATCTCTCACAGCCAGCTGAGAGCGATGTGCTTCTGAGAGAGACACCCTGCTGAGAGAGACATGAGAAATACACTGCTGATAGAGTGATGTTCTACTAAGAGAGACAGCTGGCTGAGAGAAATTGAGCATTTTCCTGAACTTGAATTGTAGCCTGTTGCTTCCCTAATAACCCCCATAATCTTTGAGTTCTGTGTGGCCACTGCAGTGAATTATCAAACCCAGAAGAAAGGTGGTGGGTGCCACAGGAGGGACGTTTTTCGTCAAGGTTGGTAAAAGTGCTCAAGGGTGATGGCATGTCTGGCCTCATAAGAGCAGGCCTTGGGCTGCTGGTTGTTTTCCTCTTGTAAAATTAGAGGAGGTCAGAGGATGCTGCCTCCTTGTCCCTTTGCACTCTATTAGAGAAAACTTCAAAGAATTTCTAGCTTGTGCTTTTGCTCATATGGCCACATATGGGCCATGGGAAGCATCCCTCAATCAGTGTCTCCAAAACTTTGAGGATTACAGGCCAGTCGATCCTAAACTCTTCCTATGGTATATATGATAGTAACTGGGCAGCTCACATTTCACTTTTACCTTTTCCATACTGTGCTCCTCTTGTTGAGAAGGATGCCCTTCTCATCCTACATGGATTCTGAACTCCATGCCAGCTGCCACTCCCTAGTTGGCACCCTCTTCACTTTTTTCACAAATATCTTCATAAATA
>NW_006922137.1:1258144-1259669 GCF_000298275.1 Orycteropus afer afer
AACCATATGATCTACTATGCCGGGAATGACAGTTTGAAAAGGAATGGCGTGGCATTCATCATCACAAAGGATGTTTCAAGATCTGTTCTGAAGTACAATGCTGTCAGTGATAGGATAATATCCATACGCCTACAAGGAAGACCCGTTAATATGACTGTTATTCAAACTTATGTTATTCTTGCTGTTTAGTTTTAGAAATTCCACGTCTCAGAATAAAATTGGCAAATATCTCAAATCAATTGTCATAACCTTTGACACAAAAAATAGAAGGAATAAAATAGGATGAAATAGGTGAGAAAGGAGCACTAAGCAGTGACATTTTCTAATGCATAGGGATCATTTTACAAATATCGCAAATCTAAAAAATTAGCCAACATTGTGTAACTGAATCTTGGATATTTTCCAAAGGCCAGAATAAAATTGTATTGTTTATAATGCCAAGAAATTTCCCTCTCTCTCAGTGCAATTTCTCACTTGAAGTCCAATCCAACATTCTCAATTAACTATCAAACCAGAAAAAAAAAAAAAAAAACCTGCAGTGGAGTTGGATTCAACTCAGAGCAATCCCTCCTTAGGTATCACTATGGAAGTAGATTGCCCAATCTTCCTCCCAAGTAGTGGCTGGTGGGTTTGAACCACTAGGTTTCTGGTTAGCAGTCAAATGCCTTAGACACTACACCACCAGAACGCCAATTAACCACTAGATTCCTCTATTTGGATGATGCATAGGAAATTCAAGGTTATAATAACTATTATAACTAGGGAAATGTGAATTAAAATCACAATGAGATGATAACCCTATACACTTCAACATTTAAATGAGCTGATTATTGGAATGGAAGATGGCATCTTGCAGATAATACCCACAATCACTCCCTCTTCCATCCAAAAGTTAGAACAAGGAGGTAAAGCAGGTACAATAAAGATACTGGAGTTATGAGCAGCTGACGAGGTATAGTATTAGATCCAGTGAAGGCAAAGAAAGAGAACAGGCTAAATGACTAGGAAGAAAAGGCAGGCCCACCCAGACAGTAGAGACAAAAGACCTGAAGACCTGGAGGAGGAGGCAACGTAGAGAAGAAGGAGGAAGGAAAAAAAAAAAAAAAAGGTGGAACCCACAGGTGCCGGAAACTTACAGTAGCCTCACTGGGAGATCGTGAGGTGAGCTGGGACTTTGTGGGGGAGCGAAGACCTTGCAGGCAAATGGATCGAGACCCTGACCCCCCCCTCTTTTCTTAGGCTGTCATGGAATCTGGAGCAGAGTGTGAGAAAGGGAGGAGAAGTGTCCTCCAACTTGGCAGAGCCCCAAAGCAGGTGCAAGGAAATGGGTTTGGGCTCATCTTCTGGAAAACTTTTGTGGTCTGGATTGAATCTGTACTCTAGATTTCTGAGGCTTATCATTCCACCCAGAGAAAGGTGGGACTTTCTTTCCTTTGGAACTACTTCCAGTTTTGAAACACTTGGGCACCATCCTCAGCAGATGCCTCCAAAAGGCCCGTGCCTGCATTGCTAACTGATTTTTCTT
>NW_006922137.1:1260088-1263444 GCF_000298275.1 Orycteropus afer afer
TTTTTTTTTTTTGATAATTCAGTCTGAAATCATCAAATGGTGCAGATGCAGGGTGCTGGAAGGGGTTGCATGGGGTTTCAGAGATCAGCTGGAGGGAGGAGGGCCTTCAAATGTTGAGGAGGCCTAGTGTGGGTTATTGGATTTCATGTGGGGTGGGAAGAACATTCACATACCTTCAAAGTCCAGCAGGAAATGTTGAGACCCAAGCAGAGTGAGGGTGGCATCAATACAAGGAAGTGATCTTCATAAAGTAAAATCTGGGCAGAACAGGAAGGGTACCCACTCAAGGTGACAGGCAGGCACGGAGTGTAGGAATCCACTTGGGTGAAGAGAGCATCCAGACGAGGTGGAACATAGGATGAGGTGTTGGAGTTTGTGTCAATGAAGAAGACATCTACATACTGAAGAGGGTTGGGGTTGTGGGAGATTTGTTAGCTCCAGGGTGACTGATCAAATAGTATATAGAATAAAACTATGAGAGGTTTCTTAGTTTTGGAGAAGGAAGGTACAATTATGGAAATGGAGAAAAGTAATATGGACCTTATGGTATAATTGCATGTGAGTGTATCAGTATTAATGGATACACACAAACATACACACACACGAGTGTGTGTACATGTATCTATGTGAAGTCCCTAGGACTGTCCAGTGAGAGGCTCCTTAGAAGAATGATACTCCAGTAGTGCTGAGCATACCTAGTGTCATTATCTTGGCTTCTAATTTCTTTTTGTTAGTGAAAGAAGCCAGGGATCCTTAAAGAAATAGCTGATTCCATGGCTGTGACTGCAAAAGTATAGAAGAATTCTAGTACATCTTCTGATAGAAAAAATAAATACGTAAACAATCTCACTTCCATTGAGTTGATTCTGACTCATAGTGACACCCATTGGGTTTCCAAGGCTGTAAACCTTTACTGAAGCAGACTGCCTCATCTTTCTTCTGTGAAGTAGCTGGTGGGTTTGAACCACTGACTTTTTGGTTAACAGCCAGATGCCATAATGACAACACCACTGGAGATCCTTATGATAGAAAAAGTGGGCTCAAATAATGATGGAGACATACCAAAAAAATACAAAAGTCAACTTAAATGGAATCTAAATGGCCAAATCTGAGACAAGTTGAAGATCAAAATAAGTGATAGTAATGTAATACAATCACTTTAAAAAATAAGTAGCCAGTAGTCTTTAGTGACATAAATGAATTGATTAATCAATAAAAAGTTTTATGTGAAGTGAGATATTTATATAGTTTCAAAAAACCTTCCCTCAGTATACTTATTAATTACAAAGGGAAAATAGTATCTTCATAGTGGATAAGCTGGGAAGACACTTTAATTAAGTGTCAAAGTGAACATCATCATTAATGGTACAAATTGAAATTGTGTGCTACCTGATAGGGTGCAGTGAGAACACTACATCACCTCTGTGATATTCCTGCCAATGATGCATAACCTGAATCTAATCACAAGGAAGCCTCAGATATACCCTAACTGAAGAACATTCTACAAAATAACTGTCCCATAGTCTTCAAAAATTTTGAGTTCATGGACGATAAAGCAAGAATGAAAAATTAATTCAGACACAAGTAGACTAAAGAAACATCACAACAAAATGCAAAACATGATTCTCAGCAGGATCCTTTTTCTATAAAGAGCATTACTAAGGCAGCCAATGACAACTGAATGGGATCTGAGTATGACCCAGTAAGATAATAACAATGTTAATTTTCTGAATTAGCTGTTGCATTTTGGTTATGGAGAAGAATGTCTTTTGCAGGAAAGAAGTCATAAATTATTCAAGGATGACTTAGCATAATTTTGGCAATTCTTAAGTGGTTCAGGAGAAAAAGAACTTCTTTGTACTGTTCTTGGACATTTCTGGAAGTTTGAAATTGTTTAAAATTAAACACAAACAAAAAAAATTTCCTTCAGTTTCCAACTCCAGACTCATTTAAAACCTTCAGAGATGTAAGAAGTTTAAGAGCCATTTAACTACGTATTCAAGTTACTAAAGTTTTGTATTTTGTTGTGGAAATTCAGATTAGTACTTGATATCTTTTATCTTAGGATCTTGAAAGTAATTGCATGTGATCAAGACTTACTATAGTAACCAAAAAAAAAAAAAAAAAAACTAGTGAACATATAACTTAATACAACCTAGGAAAATATGAACATTATTAAGCATTTTGAAAGATTAGGCCAATTCAGTTACTATCTGGGTTTTTTTCCAACAATTATGTGCTTCATTGTGAATTAAGAGAACAATAGTAAAGAATGTACACAAAACACTGGAATTACAACATTCATTGACTAGATCTAACCAGCAAAATAATCCTCCATTTTTAGGGTAGTTTCCAACTCTCTTGGGTAACAGAAATTCTTTAATTATGTACTAGTTTACCATCCACATATTTGACTTTTATATATTTTTTCACTTACACATAATAAGTAAAACTGAGAAAGAAATGGAATTCCATTTTTCTAACAGTAAGTATAATTTTCCATTTGAATGATAAGATCAAAGAAAAACTATTGCATTTGCTTTCGGTTATTTTTATGTTCTAAGACCTTCAATTCTGTCTTCACATGAAGAAATCAAGTTCAGTATATGGTGTCTGCCTCTTACTGCTTTTCTTTTAAGGATGTGTTGATTACTGTGGTAGTTAATGTTTTTGTGACAAGTTGTCTGGGCCTGGTTGAGTGGCTGGGCAGCTTGTGGTAGTCAATCTCCATGATGAGACTGGCTATCAACTCCATTGTGGGATTTACCACAAGCTGGCGAGTAGCTGCTTTGGGTATGTGGTATGCTTCCCATCTATAAGAAGCAAATTTGGGAATGGGCTCCAGCTTATGGCATGCTTGGACCCTGCATGTAGCCATTTCATTGTTCAGCAGCCTGCCATGCTCTGCCAACCTTGGGACTTACAATGGGCTTAAATTAATGGCCTGCCATGTGGTTTGGTAACATCAGGACTGTGCCTTTTTACTTGTCAACCTTGGGTTTTTCAGCCTCAGTAGCCAGCATCTATCTGAGTGAGGAAATGCTTCTAGCTCCAGTGGGCCTGGAGCAGGAGGCAGAGTTGGACTCCAAGGTTGAGGGACTTTCACCCAGCCCCTAGAGCCTGGCACCTTGTACTTGGACTTAAGCCTCCAAATTTTGAGAGAATAACTCCTGTTTGTTAAGGCCATCCCATTTGTGGAATATTCTTGTCAGAGAGGTACTCAGTAAAAAGAACAATTACTTTTTGTAGGAGCTCTGATAGCATAGTGCCTAAGGCACTTGACTGCTCACCAGAAGGCTGGCGGTTCAAACCCACCAGCCACTCCTCCGAAGGAAGGTTGGGTAATCCTACTTCCG
>NW_006922137.1:1268314-1276671 GCF_000298275.1 Orycteropus afer afer
AGAGTGATCCAGTACAATTGAGTTAATAACAAAGGAAATACACCTTATTACAAACTCCCAGATACAGTAAAACATACAATCAGGGTGAAACCAATTAATACATAGGTAACAGTTAAAGACAACAACCTCAAAATGTCTAAGAAACAACAGACAGACAACCTCAAGCCAAATAACAACAGAAAAAAAAAAAAAAAAAACACAAGATAATAGAAACAGAAGTCTAGAATAAAAGAATTATGTATCTTAGAGGAAGAACAAGCAATAGAACTATCAGAGAAGGAATTCAGAAAGTATGTATATAGGACCCTCCAAAATCTCAAGTAAACTTTATGGTGTACAAGGTTTATGACCTTGATGTTGGATCAGGACATCCTAATGATGCAGCCACTATTAATGGTTCATTTGTTCAATGTTTAAAGTCCTATGTGATCTGAATTCAGAGGGGAGTCATCCAGGTCAGTTTCTCTCTACATCATATTCTTCCCAGTACAAAAGGACAAGAAAAATAGATCCAACTTTCACAAAAAGCTTTTAAATTAATAAATGAATCCATATTAATTTAAAAACTAAACTTATAATAGCCCAAGAACAGGGCTTGCTAAGATGGCAGAGGCTGGTAATTACATAAAACTTAAACTTTTATGCCCAGATGTTCAACTCCTCTTCTTAACAGTGTTCCTCATTAACCTTCTATCCCCAATCACTCCTATCCTCCTAGCAATTGCCCTCCTAATGCCAACTGAATGCAAAAACCTAGGGTATATGCAAATTCACAAGAGTCCAAATGTTGTAGGCCCCTATGGACTCCTCCAACCAATTGCAGATGAAGTCATGGAACCCCTATGACTTTCAACCTCCTCTATATTTATACTCATCATTGCCCCCATCCTAACCCTAATGTAAGCCCTCACTATATAAATTTCCCTTCCAGTACATCATCCATTCATTAGCATAAACCTAAGTATGCTATTTATTCTAGCAGTGTCAGGTCTAGCTCAATTCTATGATCAGTATGGGCATCAAACTCAAAATATGTTCTAATCAGAGCACTATGAGCAATAGCCCAAACCATTTCCTATGAAGTCTCACTAGCTATTATTTTACTTTCATATGGAAACAGAGAGAAGACAGACAATGCCCTGGAAGAATTCAGGAAAACCATTCAAGAACAAAGTAACAAGGTATGTATTCAAGTAGAACTCATACAAAAACAGCAATTAGAAATACAGAAAATGAACACTAAAATTATGGAAATAGATATAACAGTGGAAGGACAAAAGGGTAGACTAGAACTGGTTGAAGAACTCATTTTCCAGCTAGAAGACAAATCCTTTGATGCCAGCCTGTATGAGTAAAAAATTAGAACAAAGATTTAAAATAAATTAAAAGAACCTAAGAATTATATGGGGCAACATAAAAAGAAACAACATATGCCTGATTGGAATATC
Source organism: Orycteropus afer afer (assembly GCF_000298275.1). Classification (NCBI taxonomy): domain Eukaryota; kingdom Metazoa; phylum Chordata; class Mammalia; order Tubulidentata; family Orycteropodidae; genus Orycteropus; species Orycteropus afer. Next base: position 1,269,763 of record NW_006922137.1, read on the forward strand.
AGAACAAGAGGAGGCAAAAAAAAAGTAAAATAAACATTGACAGAATTGTTGAGGACTTGCTAACAGAAAATTTTTCCCATATCATGAAGGAGGAAAAGATATCTGTCCAAGAATCTCAATGGACTCCATACAGGATAGATCCCAAGAGAAAGTCATGTCATAAGTAAACTTTCCAAAACCAAAGATAAAGAAAGAATCTTTGGAGCAGCTCGAGGAAAACGAAACGTCACCTACAATGAACAAGCTATAAGACTAAGTTCTAATTTCTCGGCAGAAACCATGAAGGCAAGAAGACAGTAAGATCCATATATAAAACCATGAGGGAAAAGAACTTCCAACCAAAAATTGCATACCCAACCAAATTATCCCTCAAATATGAGGGTGAAATCAAGACATTCTCAAACAAACAGAAATTAAGGGAGTTTGCAAAAAACAGACCAGCCCTATAAGAAATGCTAAAGGGAGTCCTTCCAATAGAGAACTCATGAGAGAGAAAAACAAATTAAAATCAAGATACTTGATATCACCACCAGAAACCAAACCAGAAAAAGAGTCTCCAAATAAGCTCATAATAGACATACACAGATGAGTCGGGGCCGACTCGACGGCACATAACAACAACAACAACAACAACAGGAGTCAATCTGCTGATGACAACAGCAATGAAGCAAATAGAGGGAATAAAAGTTTTAATTACAAAACTTCCAAATGGAGAAGAAGACAGGACTATGTCTTTACAGAATAGGCTGTTCCAAACTTTGGGAGATAAGAAAGATAATTAATAATCCCTCTAAGCAAACTCAGAAAAAAGAAAAACATAAGGGCTTAGTAACCACAAAACCAACAATAATAAAGAAAATAGAGAAAAAAAAAAAAAATTCAATAACAAATTGACTCAGCACAGAAGAATAGTTGGAACAAAGAATTCACCAATGACACAAAAAAATATAATAGAATGACAGCAATAAATTCATACCTATCACTAATTACAGTCAATGTGAATGGACTAAATGCTCCAGTCAGGAGAAAGAGAGTGGCAGATTGGATAAGAAAAGAAAACCCATCAATATGTTGCCTCCAAGAGACCTACCTTAGACACAAAGATAAAAATAAATTAAAAAATTAAAGGGTGGAAAAAAATACACCAAACCAATGGCAACTGAAAAAGAGCAGGAATGGTATATTGATAATCTCTGATAAAATAGACATCAAAGTGAGAAATAGCATAAAGGACAAAGAAGGACACTGTATGATGATAAAAGGGTTAACTGACCAAGAGGACATTACCATAATAAATATCTATGTTGTTGTTGTTGTTATGTACCATTAAGTCGGACCTGAGTCATAGCAACCCCTCCTTGGGTTTCCAAGGCAGTATCACTATGGAAGTAGATTGCCCCATCTTCCTTGCAAGGAGTGGTTGGTGGATTTGAACCACCAGCCTTCTGGTTAGTAGTCAAGTGCCTTAGGCACTAGCTATCTATGGACCCAATGAAAATCATACAGCAAGTATTAACTGAATTGAAAAGAAAAATAGACAACTCTACAATAGTAATAGACTTTAACATACCACTTTCAAGGAGGGACAGAACAACTGGAAAACAAAAACAAACAAACAAACAAAAAAACTGAACAAAGATAAAGAAGAACTCAACAACATAATCAACCAACTTGACCTCACAGACATATACAGAGCACTCCACCCAGCAAAAACACAATACACATTCTTCTCCAGTGCACATGGATCATTATCCAGAATAGACCATATGTTAGAACACAAAATAAGCCTCAATAAAGTCAAAAACACTGAAATACTACAAACCATCTTCTCAGACCACAATGCCAGAAAATTTGAAATCAATAATAGGAAGACCAAGGGGGGGGGGTGGAAAATCAAGTATGCGGAAACTGTGTAATACACTACTCAAAAATTGCTGTGTAACAGAAGAAATAAAATGTGGGGAAGAAAAAAAAATTCCTGGAAGCAAATGAGACTGAAGATACAATTTACCAAAACCTATGACATGCAGAAAAAGTGGTACTGATAGGTCAATTTATACCAATAAATGGACACATCAAAAATGAGAGAAGAATCAAAATCAATACTTTAATTCAACAACTCCAACAATTAGAAAAAGAGCAACAAAAGAAACCAGTAGTACTCAGAAGTAAGAAAATAATAAAGACCAGAGCAGAAATAAATGAAGTAGAAAACAAAAAAAAAAATAGAGAAGAGATTAACAAAACTGATAAACTACTGGCAAATTTAACAAAGGAAAAGAAAGAGAAGATGCAAATAACACAAATAATAAATGAAAAGGATGACATCACAACAGAACTGAAATAAAATAATAATAATAGCATAATTATGAAGAACTGTACTCCAACAGATTTGAGAACTTAGAAGAGATTAACAAGTTTTTAGAAACCCAGACCTACCTAAGCTATTCCAGTCAGAGATAGAATATTTGAACAGACCCATAACAAAAGAAGAAACTGAACAAATCATCAAAAAAAGTCCTGCACCTGATGGTTTCATTGTAGAATTCGACCAAATGTTCAGGGAAGAGTTGACTCTTATACTACAAAGTATTCCATAACACAGAAAAGATAGAATACTCCCAAACTCATTCTATGAAGCAAGCTTACCTCTGATCCCAAAACCAGAGAAAGACACCACTAAGAAAGGAAAACTACAGACTTATATCCCTCATTAACATAGACCCAAAAACTTCAACAAAATTCTAGCCAATAGAATCCAACAACATATCAAAAAAATAATGCATCATGACCAAGTGGGATTCATACCAGGTATGCAAGTATGGTTCAACATCAGAAAAACAATCAATGTAATCCACCACATAAACAAAACAAAAGAAAAGAACCATATGATCATATCAATCAATGAAGAAAAGGCATTTGACAAAATCCAACACTGATTCCTGTTAAACACTCTCAACAAAATAGAGAAAGAAGAGAAAATCCTGAATGTAATAAAGGGCATATATGCAAAACCAACAGCCAACATTGTTTTTAATGGAGAAAGACTCAAATCGTTCCTCTTGTGAGTGGGAAACAGACTAGGATGTCCTCTATCACCACATCTATTCAACATCGTATTGGAAGTCCTAGCCAGGTGTGGTGTAAGAGAACATGGTACCGAGAGAGTCGGGTGCTGCTCTAACAGATGCTTAAAATGTGGAAACAAGAGAGGAGTGTGTCCTTGACCCAAGACCCTGGAAGAGAGACCCTGGCATACGGTATGACAGACGGCAGGAGCAGAGCTGAGACAACCAGCATGAGACAGCGACAGCCTTACCAGCCCACAAAGGAGAAAGCTTGATGCCTTTGGTTCGGCAGCTTCCTGGTGGAGTGGGTTGCTTTCAGGCATTAATTGGTAGAAGAGACTGGCTTGAGATGGAGCAGCAAGCTGGCCAGCCTACTATGGAAAAAGGCTAAATGTCCTTTTGGGCAAGAAGAATCCTGGTGGAGTGGGTTGCCCTCAGGCATTAATCAGCAGAAGTGGAGACCAAGGAAAATGAAGCAGAGCTGCCTCAGCCTGAAAGGGTAGGACCATGGTCTTTGGGGGTAGAAAGATCAGAGCCCCCTAGGTTTCAAAGACCAGGCCTTCACCAACTTGGTTCTGGAGTGTGGGGCTGCTCGTTTATGTGAGCCAGTGGGATGGAGCCATAGCCACTGCCCAAGAATTACAGGGCAGGGCTGCCATGCCCAAGAGGGAGTGGGACAGGGCTGCCAGGCTAAAGGGATGATGTTGCCACTTAGAGGAACTAGGGGACTGGAGCCACCCAGTGGAGGAGATCTGTACAGATGCCAAGTTGACAAGTGGTGGAATTGTGGTAGTTATGTTTGTGTGTCAACTTGGCTGGGCCTGGTTGAGTGGCTGGGCAGCTGGTGGTAGTTATTCCCTGTGATGAGACTGGCAATCAACTCCATGGTAGGATCTACCACAAGCAGCTGAGTAGCTGCCTTTGAGATGTGGTCTGCTTCCTGTATATAAGGAGAAGCGTTGGAAATGGTCTCTAGCTTATGGCACCTTGAATCTTGCATGTACCTGTGTCATTGTTCAGCAGCCTGCCATGCTCTTCGAACCTTGGGACTTAACAATGTACTTGAATTAATGGCCTGGCCTGTGATTTGGTAATATTGGGACTACCTTTTTACTTGTCAACCTTGGGCTTCTTAGCCTCAGCAGCCAGCAGCTGTTTGAGTGAAGAAAAGCCTCTAGCTTCAGTGGGCTGGGAGCTGGAGGCAGAGCTGAAGCCCAAAGGTGAGGGGCTTTCACCCAACTCCTAGAGTCTGGTACTTTGAACTTGGACTTAGAGCCTCCAAATTGTAAGAATAAACTCCTCTTTGTTTAAGCCATCTCATTTGTGGTATATTCTTGTCAGAGCAGCACTAGGTAACCAGAACACCAGGACAATAAGAAAAGAAAGAGAAATAAAAGGCATCCAAATTGGTAAAGAAATAAAGCTATCTGTATTCACAGGTGACATGATCCTATACATAGAAAACCCAAGAAGTGCAGAAAAAAAAATACTAGAATTAATAGAAAGGTTCAGCAAAGTAGCAGGGTTCAAAGTCAACATACAAAAATCAGTTGAATTCCTCTACATCAACAAAGAAGCCTATGAAAAGGAAATAAGAAAAACAATGCCATTCACAATAACTACTAAAAAACATAAAATACATGGACTTCCAGTAAGATGGAGGAATAGGCAGACAATCATACAGACCCTCTTCAACAAAGGAAAGAAAAAACAATTGACAGAGATACAGAAGATAATGCTGGAACCCTGAGCTTTGAAAGGAACTCTACAGAAGTGGATTAGGCACCAACCAGTGGAAAAACCTGAACAAAAACAGTGAGTACAGAGACGGTCGGAGCTGCGGACTGTCAGCTACTCAGACAAGACCAACAGCCTGAATATTTCCAAGTAATTTTGGGACCTGGGAATTGACCTAAATATCAGTCAGGGGCTGCAGAAACAACTGCTCTGGTGGACTATGACTAGGAAGGGAAACAGCAAGGAGGGAAACAACCTGAGCTGTGGACTTTCTGCTGTCCAGAGGGTGCAGCCATTTTGATTGTTTACACATGGGAGACATTTTGGATATTTAAAGTGACTGAGGGTGCAGCCATTTTGAATGTTTACAAGTGGCAACCATTTTGGATTTTAAAGTGAAAGCATTCTCCTTCGGATTCCAGGGATCTAAGAACAGGCTCTGTTTTCCAGGGTCGGCAAGGACATACGAGAGGCTGACAAAGGAAAGGAGACAGGTGGTGAGTGTATATAAGTGCTGTCAACTAGTGAATAGAGGAGCACAGCACAGTACCCTGCCTGCATAGATAACATACAAAGAAAACAAAAATTGTGGGCAAGTCACTCCAACATATAATCACTAATTAAATATAAACACAAAAACGTCACAATGCCTCAGACACAACAGAGCATCACAGTCCACACAAAAGAGCAAGATCAAGCAGGAGAAATAAGGGAACAGGATACAGACCCAAAACACATCCCTGAGGAAGATGCAGCATTGGGACTCCCTAATAAGGAATTCAAAAGAATTATATTTAGATATCTTCAAAGGATTGAGAGACAGACCAAGGAAAACACAGACAAAACCCTAGAAGAATTTTGGAAGAAAATACAAGAACAAAATGACAAAATCAATGAAAAATTAGAAATGATTCTAAATCTACAGATAGAAATCCAGAAGATTAATACTAAATCCTCAGAAATAGATAATACATTGAAAGGGCAAAGGAATAGAATTGATTCAATGGAAGACAGATTGAATGAGATTGAAGACAAAAACCTGAATACTTCTTTGGAAAGGTATCAATCAGAAAAAAGATCAAAATAAAATGAAGAAAGCCTAAGGTTCATGTGGGATACTACCAAAAGTAATAACCTACATGTCATTGGAATTCCAGAACAGGAGGAGAAAAATGAAACCACTGAGAAAATTGTCCAAGATTTGTTGGAGGAGAACTTCCCTGATATGATGAACGATGAGAATATATCTATGTAGGAAGTTCAACAAACCCCAAACAGGATAGACCCCAAAATAAACACACCAAGACATATCATCATCAAACTCACCAAAACCAAAGACAAAGAAAGAATCATGAGAGTAGCATGGGGAAAACAAAAGTTACTTACAAGGGGCAACCAATAAGACTAAGCTTTGATTTCTAGACAGAAACCATGCAGGTGAGAAGGCAATGGAATGGTATATATAAAACACTGAAAGAGAAAAATTTCCAACCAAGAATTATGTACCCAGCAAAATTGTCCCTCAAATATGATGGTGAAATTAGATTTCCAGTAAAGCAGAAATTAAGGGAATTTGTTAAAACCAGAGCAACCTTACAAGAGATGCTAAAGGGAGCCATTTGGACAGGGAAGCAACAACAGCCAACAACAACTGGCCATTAACACCATGATGATATAAACCAGAAACCAACCCAGCTATGGAAGTATCCAAAGTAAAGAAGCCTACAAGATTGTAAATAGGGAACCAGAGACATCAATTGACAAATGAGGAAACAAAAAATGAAAAAAGAGGGGAAAAAATGTGTTGTTACAGAACTTCTAGATTGTAGGGAAGTCAAGACAACTACAAGATAAAATGGACTGTTCAAAACTTGGGAAGAAAACTATAAATCACAGGGTAACCTGAAAGAAAAATTACAAACCTTCACATTAAAATAAAAAAGAGGACCAATATAAATATTCAGCAAATACTAAAACAATAGCAATGAAAGAAGTGATAACATGATTCATAAACAAAACAAGCTCAGCATAGAAAATTATATGGAACAAAGAAATCGACACAATGAAAAAGCACATGACAAAAATGACAGCAACAAATTCATAT
>NW_006922137.1:1277959-1283387 GCF_000298275.1 Orycteropus afer afer
TGGAATGCTATGCAGTACTAAAGAATAATGTAGAGTCTACAAAACACCGAATAATATGCATGAACTTGGAGGACATTATGCTGAGTGAATTAAGTCAATCAGAGAAGGACAAATATCATATTAGTTTGCTGTTCTGGAGGGTCAAGGAAAGGTTTATATACGGAGGGAAACTTTCTTTGTTGGTTACCAGGGGTAGGAGGGGAGGGGGAGGAAACAGTGCAATAAAAAAATGCATTGACCCGTGTCACTTTAGTTTTGTGTATTTCACTGTACATAAATTATATTTCAATAATATGTATTAAAAAAAAAGATAAAATACTTAGGAATAAATCTCACCAGGGACACAAAAGACCTACACAAAGAAAACTACAAAGCACTACTGCAAGAAACTACAAAGACCTACATTAATGGAAGAATATGCCTTGTTCATGGACATGAAGACTGAATATTGTGAAAATGTCAATATTACCCAAAACAATATACACAGTCAATGCAATCTTGATCCCAATTCCATCAACATTTTTTAAGGACAGGGAAAAGCCAATTTCATATAGAAAGGAAAGAGACCTCATATAAGCAAAGCACTGATGAAGAAAAATAAAGTAGGCAGTCTCACACTCCTGGACCTCAAAACCTACTATACAGCCACAGTAGCCAAAACAGCAGGGTATTGCTATAATGATAGAAAAATAGACCAATGGAACAGAATTCAGAACTCAGAAGCAGACCAATCCATCTATAGACAGCTGATCTTTGACAAAGGCCCAAATCCCATGAAATGGGGGAGAGATAGCCTCTTTAACAAATGGTGCTGGCAAAATTGCATATCCACTTGTAGAAAAAAAGAAACAAGATCCATATCTTACCCATAGACAAAAATGAACTCAAATTGGATCACAGACGTAGACGTAAAACCCAAAACTATAAAGCTCATCAAAGATAAAATGGAGACAGATCTAAGGACTCTACTTTATAGCATGAATAGTCTATCAAGCATAACCCAAAATTCACAGGCAGCAGAAGGAAAAGCAGATGACTGGGACCCTTTAAAAATTCCATACTTATGGCATCTAAAGACTTTTTCAAAAGGATTGAAAGAAAACCTACAGATTGGGAAAAATATTTGGCTATAATATATCTGACAAGGGACTCATCTCCAAAATTTATAGAAACCTTCTACAGCTGAATACGAAAAATACAAACAACCCAAATCAAAAATGAGCCAAAGAAAAGAATAGACACCTTACTAAAGAGTATTTATAGGTGACCAACACACACCTGAGAAATTGCTCATGATCATTAGCCATTAAACTCACTGTGGTTGAGTCTGATCCCACTTATAGTGACCTCTGCTTGGGTTTCAGAGGCAGGAGCTCTGGTAGCATAGTGCCTAAGGCATTTGACTGTTAATCAGAAGGATGGTGGTTCAAACCCACCAGCCACTCCTTGGAAGGAAGGCTGGGTAATCTACTTCCATAGTAATACTGCCTTGGAAACACAAGGAGGGGTCACTATGAGTCAGGTCCGACTCAACAGCACATAATAACAACAACATCAACATCACTACAGAAGTAGATTGCCTGATCTTGAGATACCATCTCACCCCAGCAATAATAACAAAGTTCAACAAGATAGGGAACAACAAATGCCGGTGAGGCTGAGGAGAGATTGGAACACTTTTGCTGGTGGAACTGCAAAACGGTACAACCATTGTGGAAAATGATATGGCATTTCCTTAAAAAAATGAAAATAGAAATACCATTTGACCCAGCAATTCCATTACTCGGAATATATCCTAAAGAGGTGAGGACAGGACACAAACAGACATATGCACACCCATGTTCATTAGAGCACAACTCACTATAGCAAAGAAATGGAAGCAACCTAAATGCCTATCAACAGAAGATTGGATAACTAAACTATGGGACTTTCACACAATGGAATTCTATGCAACATTAAAGAATAATGAAGAATACATGCAGCATGGATGGATTTGGAGGACATTATGCTTGGTGAAATAAGTCAGTCACAGAAGGACAAATACTGAAGGAGGCCACTATTGTAAAAAGTCAAGGAAAGTTTATTCAGGGAAGGAAACTCTTTTGCTTACTGGGGACAGGAGGGAAGGGGAGGGAAAATCTTGGACTGTTTAAGGGTCACATGTTAATTTAGGTGAGGGGAAGAGTCGTGTGGAAAGAGTCTGTGACCACACGGTGACAACAGAGAAATGAAAGACACCAAAATGTACACATAAGATATAGACAACAGAGGGAAACAATATTACAGGCACAACCCTGTAGTGTCACTAGCACTAAACACCAGGCTATGGATTAATGCATAGACAGGTGAGAAAAGCAGGTGAGGGTAGGCGAACAGGAATACATCCTAGACCAAGGACAGATTTGGCTGAAGAAAATCTTACATATGCACTTGTCCTACAAAATTAGACACATATATTACAGAAGCAATAGAAGACAGGGTGGGAGTACGTTCACAGAGACAATCAAACATCTTGTGAGAGAGGATCACCAGGCCTGAGAGGCTCGGGGGACATCAGGCTCAATTGACACACATACTTCATAAAAAGTTTGTTCTACAACCTACTTTAGTGAGTAGCTACTGAGGTCTTAAAAGCTTTTAAGTGGTCATGTAAGATGGCAGTATTGGTTTCCTCTGGTCGGGAGCAAAGAAGAGTGAAGAAAATTGAAGTCATCTAGAAACAATTAGTTGAAAGATAAGATGGACCACGAGGACCCCAGCTTCCATGACCCAAGAGCAGAAGAGTTAGATGGTGCCCAAATACCAATGCCAATGGCTCAGAAAGGGCTAAAATCTGGAGATCCTGGATAGAGTGGGATGAAAAATGTGGAACAAAATTCAAAAACACAAAAACGACCAGAATTTCTTGTCAGAAAGAGATAAGTGGAACCCCCAAGACTGTGGCCCCGGGTTACCCTTGGATCTAGAAATGGACTCATTTGCATGCATTAGCTCTAAGCCCAAAAGTAGAAAGACTTACATACCTACATACTACCCCAAATCAATGCACCTACCCACTCTATGGAGATGTACTCCTTGAATCAAGCAGCCATGACACACCAGAAGGGTAGCATTCAATAAAGAGAAAGCTGGACAGACAGGAATGCATAGTTAAGAAGGGCACAGGGAGGAGGTGGTCACAGAGAGGAGAGAGGAAGACAGTTTCTCAGTTGGGGACGCTAATCGGAACCATGAAACCAGATGTGCACGAACTGTTGAAGGTAAAACAAATTTGTACCCAAAGCACAATTTAAAAAAAAAAAAAGAAGAAAGAAAGGAATGAGCTGATTGTTGGCTTTTTACCTAGCAACTATGTGGCCAATTGTGAATTAAGAGAACAAAAGTAAAGAATGAGTACAAAATATTGGAAATATAACATCAGAATATCTAACGTTAAAAACAAGCAAATAAACAAATGGACTATATTGTGATATAGGAAAAGGTGTTGGGGAGCTGGAAGTTTAGTTCCCAGCTGGTGGAACTACAAAGTGATACAATCACTTTGGAAAACAGTTTGGCAGCTAATTAAATTTCTAAACACACATTTAACACACAAGCCAGATATTTCACCACTAAGTATATTCCTAAGAGAAGAAGAAACAAAAGTATATACAAAGACTTATACAAAAATGTTTACAGAAGTTGGTTCAATTTTTGGAGTGTGGAAAATAGTATGGTAGTAAAGATCCACCTTATTTTTTAAATCTAACTCTTAAGCTCCTAACCAGCTTTGTTCCAGAGAACTTGTGTTCAGGATGGTGTTTTGATTCCCTATCTTCTATCAACCTTCATTTGTTCAGCAGCTACCCCAGGAACTCTGACTGAAGGCTGGTGACTGACACATCAGGAAACAGACATTTGTGGGTTGTAAGCAACAATCGCAGAAGATCATAAAATCCCCACTCTAATCCCTAGTATGTGCTATATATAGCTGGAGACTATTAGTCAGAGACCCAAGTGATCAATAAATCAGGAATGTACTGTTTCGACATTTAAGTTATCATTCAGACTCCTAAGGTTTTATATATTCAGCATCAATCATTCGGTGTAATATAAATAAAGTATTTGTTTGCAACTCATATTAACATTATACTTTTTGAAAATTTTATTTTGAACAAAAGGATACATTGTCTCATAGAAAATGCAGCTTTCTTGAACAGAGAGATTCTAGAATATATGGGCTCAAGGAGGTCCTTGCCAAAGGAGAAAACATCTTTAAATCACATGAACAGCAACTCTACATGCTGAGACATCTGAAAAGAAACAGCCTAAGAGTCACATTGTCCAGAAATCGGACAGAGTTTAGAAGTGTGGATGGCACATTAAGTCTTCCAACTACCTCCAGGGTTGGAAAGGAACTGTGTTCTGATCTCTTACTGGTGTAATTTAGCACAGATGGGGATTTGTGGAAACCTAGGACATCATAACAAGCATTACAATGACTAAAATAATATATTATGATTTTGGCAGAAGGGTTTATGAAATAGTTTATGTTTTCCTCCTATCTAATTAAATTTAAGTGTATTTCACAGATTGTACTTCCCCTCCCCCAATTCTTACCAAGTTGTTTTGTTTGGAAAAACCATCAGTATTTTAGAGTTACAGCTTTTAGCACTAGTACTAGATGAGAACATGGAGACTATCCAAAACACAAACAAGGGAACAAAGTAGTTGCCATCAAGTCACTTGTTGCAGAGTCAAACTTTGCTACACAGGATTGCATGGCTATGACTTTTTGGAAATGCATCACCAGGTCATTCTGCCTAAGCGTGTCTGGGTGAGCTTGACCTGTTAATCTTTCTTTTTTTGGGTTACAAACTAAGTGTCTAATTATTTGCACCATCTAGAGATTTTAAAGGCTATCAGACTCCAATTATTTATTTCACATGCACTCTTGTCTTGTATTTTGTAAATGAATTTACTAATGGTTTTGTCCCCTCTCTAGGTAGGAAGTTCCTAAAAGAAGCAGCTAGACCAGCGATTGAAACATGAAGGTGCTCCATAATATTTAAACCAAATCTAACTCACTGCCCTTGTGTCAATTCTGACTCATAGCTACCTGCATTGGGTTTCCAAGGTGGTACATCTTTACGAAAACAGATTGCCCAGTCTTGCTTCCTCAGTGTGGCTGGTCGGTTTGAACCACCAACCTTCTGGTTAGCAGTCAGATGCCTTAGGCACTGTGCTACCTTAATATTTACCACATAGAAATTGATAAACTGAAATAAGTAAGGCTCAGTGATATACCAGAGAAGGTAACAGAGATGACCATGGCGGAATTCAGCTTATATATGGTTTTAACTGTTTTGCTTCTACTTTTCCCCATCCTTGTGTTAATGCAGTTCTGAATACATTGAAAGTTCTTACCATTCACTTTTTTTTTTTTTTT
>NW_006922137.1:1285487-1295898 GCF_000298275.1 Orycteropus afer afer
TAAGTCTTTGATCCATCTGGAGTTTGTTTTTGTGTGTGGTGTGAGGTACAGATCTTGTTTCATTTTTCTGCAAATGGATCTCCAGTTTTGCCTTACCATTCACTTTTGAAGGACATTTAGTCTGTCAGTTTATCTTTCAGAAAATTATGTCCAGGAATGAATACAACATCCCAAACATAGTTGGATCAAAGAGGAACATAATGGACTTTCAGAGAAAATATGAGTCTTCCTATTTCTAGCCCGTGCCCTAAATTGTTACATTGCAGTAATGACATTGGCTCATCTCCAGTGAATAAATAACTCCATATTCACTTTGCAAAGACTCACCTCTTCTTGAGAGGAACCTCTAGTTTGTGCTATATAAAGAGTTAAAGACTGCTGACTTAAGATAATTGATGACAAGTAAAATGGGACAATGGTTAGATAATTTGAAAATAGGTTTTTAACCTAACAAAGATTGGAGAATACAAGAAAAATTTATATTTGCCTAGAAAGTATACTTCCCAGCTGATCTGTTTTGTATGTGTTATAGATTTTTTTCAGCAGTATAAAAGGGCCATGCCAACTTTGATATAAAATTTAACAATGTAAGACAAAGCTTTCCAGAGTCATACTCATGTTCAGTCTAGTACAGAACTTATTTGTAAACTGATGTGATTGACTTTTGTGGCCTTGTCCTCCCAGATATCCATGTAAAATGGTTATGGAAAAAGCATCCAAAGTGCATCTTCCATTAGGAATGCAGAGTGGACAACATGCCTGAATTTGTATAAATCTTTCTAGAAGCTAAGTACATTTACCTTTGTTTCCTCCTTCTCAGGTCGAGGGGTTAGTGATCACAGAGTTTTGAACATAGATCTTCTCCTGATTTAACACAAAAACTACCTCCTTCACATTTCAACAGCTTCCTCTGAGACTACATATCAGAGATTTGTTGAGCAAGCCTGTGCTTAATCTTTTGTACCTTCCTTGATATTTTAGATTTTAATTTTAGATTCTCATCCTTTCCCACTTTTGCTTCTCTCTCTTCTATCTTCTTTTTCTCTGTGTCTCTGTTTCATCCCATCTGAAAGGCTTTGAACATAATATTATAGAACCAAAACCTACTTGCATTGAGTTGATTCCAACTGATAGTGTACCCGTATGACAGAAAAGAACTGCCCCATAGAATTTCCAAGGCTGTAAATCTTTATGGGAACAGACTGTCTTATCTTCTGCCCATGGAACAGCTGTTGGGTTTGAACTGCCAACATTTTTGTTTGCATCCCAATGCTTAAATCAGAACCCCACCAGACATCCTACAGCAAACACAGCAGAATTGAATCCAACAGGCTTACACCTGCATATTAGCAGACAGCAAAGCTCCCAGGGCCTCAGTGGTATTGAGTTGCACAGGTTCCACCAGGACATCCATAGTGACAACTTGCTCTATTGTTTCCTGACTGAGTACCATGGTGGAGTTTCCCAACCTCTCTAAGATTCTTGCCCCCACTGGTTAAATGAGGATTGAAGAGGATTCATCTCATGGTTCGACCACTTCCTCACCTATAACCAAATAGAATCCGTGATAATTAAAAGCATGCTCTATGGAAACCAGATAAAGATAATTAGAGAAATAAACCATTTTTCTCCTTTGTCCTCACAATGATTTGTATCCTCTAAGAACACTTGTGGATATGTTGGATGGGTCCATGTTCTTATTTGGAAAAAGTATATACTAAGGTTTTCACTTTCTCTGAGAAGCCACAATCATACCTTCTCTCAGCCTCCATTTCTTCAACATGCTAAATATACTTTACTAGGAGAAGTGACTTCTCATTCTCGCTGTCATCACACTGGGATGTAGAGCATGTTACAGTTTTTAAAGAGGATGTATTTGAAAGATCTTGGTCTCTAACATCCAACCCCAAAGGATCTGGTATTCCCATAGGCATGTAACCACTCCCTCCTTCTTAACCATCCACACATCTGGTCTAAGAATCCTTGTGACTTTAACAACCACACAATAGCTATTGAGATATTAGAAAGTATTAGGAAACCTTTATCTTTTCAATCTTTTTTTTTCCAGGAGCTTATAGTCTTTCTTTACCTTGCTGTGATAAAATAAGGAATGATTTCAAATTTATAAATAGATCTTTCCATTAATACCAGAGATTACAAAGACCTTCTAGAAACCAAGAAATAAAAATTGCCTCATTTTCACAAAAGCAGAGCTAAGCAGGGCCTGCAACTTGATTTGCTTGTAGTTAGGAAGTGATTTGAGTAATGTCTATTTCTGTGCTTATTTGTGTGCTTTTGTTCGGGTCTCAGCTAAAAGACAAATTTTCAGACTTCATTCCCAGCAGAAAAGGATTGTCAAACTAGAAAGCCTCAACACCACCACAAGGTGTAACAGCGTAGATTCCAACTCATGCCAGCCTTAGTAACACATGTATGCAACGCGCTGGGGTGGAGTAGGATGCAACTCATCGAGACCCCTCCTTGGGTTTCCGAGTATCACTACGGAAGTAGATTGCCCAACCTATATGTTGCAAATTAGAGCTGCCTTCCTTTGGGTTTTCAAAGCTGTAATATTTCAGAAGCAGATCATCAGTCCTTTCTTCCCAGGCACCACTAGCCAAAAAAAAAAAAACTCCTTTCCATCAAGTCAATTCTGACTCGTAGCAACCCCCTTTGGGTTTCGGAGAAGGTAAATCTTTATGGAAGTAGATTGTCCAATATTCTTTCCATGAAGTGGCTGGTGGGTTTGAACCATGAACCTTTTGGTTAGCAGTCAACTGCATTAGGCATTACACCACCAGAGCTTCTTTAAGCACCGCTGGGTGCATACAAACCACCAACCTTTTGTATAGTAGGAGCTCTGGTAGCGTAGTGCCTAAGGCATCTGACTGCTAACCAGAAGGCTGGCGGTTCAAACCCACCAGCCACTCCATGGAAAGAAGGTTGGACAACCTACTTCTGTAGTGATACTTCCTCGGAAACCCAAGAAGGGGTCACTATGAGTCAGGTCCAACTCGACGGTACGTAACAACATAACAACAAGTGCTTAATCATGTGCACCATCAGGGACTGAAAAGAGACTTAGAGATAACTAATATTCACAAATGATAAAATTTAGACCCCCAAATCTGCCCAAGATCATGTTTGACCATATTCAGGGCTCTTTACTCTAGACTCCTAGCCTTAGCTTTCTGCACTGCTGCCATCTCTCCCTGCAGAAAAGTGGTCATGAGAAAGAAACAGAGTTTCACTCTCGTTGTCACTTTATCTGGCTCCCTGCTCCTATACTGCACTTTCATTTTATGAACAATGGTAGAGCAAGTAAGCAAAGAGTTATCTCAACATTTCAGGAGCTCATAGGAAGTGTAGGGTCAAGTTTAGCTATAAAAATGAATTAACATTTGGGCTCTTTCTTATGCAAACCTTTCTTGTTTTTGCAGTCCTTGCCTGCTGACAGTGGCAGAAAAGATGGGTTTTCCTTTGTGGTGGTGGTGTTAGAGTCCAGCAAAAGGTCTTATGACTCAAAAGTGCACAAACTAGATCTGTGCTTGGTATTTTTCACTGCCAGCAAAACAGCAAATTGTGCTTGGAAGGTGTCACTTGAAAGAGAAAAGGCACAATGCGTTTCATTTTTCCATCAACATTTCCTTGGAAATGAAAGATGGTTTTCACAGGCAGAAATCCTCAGTTTGTTTTATGTAGCCATGAGGCTGTTTAGTGTAAAGTCACACAAAGCCTATGACTTGGCACTTAGTGGACATTTAGTCATTTCATTTTGAGACTCTTGCTTTTCAATCATCTTTTCCTGACCCCAGTCTACTCCATTCCACAATGAATAGAGTGAATGACTTAAGAAGGAGGGCTGGCAGACAGAATGAAGGATGCAGTCTCCAAAGATTAGTGCAGAAAGACAGAGGCAAAGACTCAGGAGTTTACATGTACCTGAGCTCAGAGACTTCTTACAGGAGTCAGTGACCAACAAACAACAGCCATCCCACCTCCATAATAGAGATGTAGCTGGTGAGTAATGGGCACTCCAACTCATGTACTTTATACCAGAGGACAGGTGGGGCTGAAACCACTACAGATAAGTACAGGCTTATGTGTGGCACAAAAGGAAATGGAACAGAGTTGGCACAAATGCTCCTATCACTGTGACTTCCACCTACCAAAAAAAAAGTCATCCATTTGATTCCCACTGACAGTGACCCCATGTGTTAGAGTGTAGAACTGGTCCATAACATCTCCTTGTTTCCTATAATCTTTATGGAAACAGGTCTGCGGGCCTTTTTTGCACAGTACTAGTAAGTTGGTTTGAACTGGCAACCTTTAAGTTAAAAGATGAGAACATACTGTTTGTACCACCTGCAATACAAGTTGCTTTTTTTTATTATCTTATTTTCACACATTTAAGTATCATTCAATGCCTAAGAAATTGACTTTATTAAAGAAAAGATTTTAAAATTTTTTGTTTAACATGTTGTATGAAGTGTGTTGTGTTGTTCAGTAAGATGGTCAATTAGTTATAATCATTAACTTGTATAACTAGATTGTAGTGAATAAAACTTCATTAAAAGATACATATGAACAGTTTGTTTTTTTTTTAATATATTGTAGTAAAATAAATATCACAAAACAGTTGCTGTTTTAACCATTTTCAAGCATGCAATGTACTGATACTAATCATATTCAGCATGCTGTGCAAACATCACCGCTATCCATTTCTAAATGTTTTTCTTCTGAGTAATTTTCAGACAAAAGAAAAATGCCATTCAATTTGGGTTACCTCATGCTCATGATATCTAGATAATCAGAGGGGTTTATTATAAAATAACAATGCAGAAACAGTCAAGAAAAATAAAATAAATAACTGATAGTTTATAGAAATTTGTATCATCTGGGTTCTTCCTAGATAGACTCTTTGGCCTCACCCTACACTTACTAAATCAGTGATTCATAAACCTATTAAAGTTTGAAAAGCCCTTGTTTAAATGGCCAAATGAATCAAAGAAATGCATGAAATGGTAGTTACAATTTTTTTTAATGAAATAATTTTATCATTACTCAATTCTAATTGAAATATGCCCATACAGTTAGAGATCCGTGTAGAGTTCTACCCTAAATACAGTTTAAAGGAAGTGCAATCTTGCTGGGTGGTGAGAGTAACTCTGAACTGGGGAGCAATTATTTGGGAAGTTGTTCATAGTATCATGATAAAGAATTGTTGGAACTGAGAAAAGAAAATAAAAATAAATAAATAAAATGGATCACAGAGAAGTGGTCAGAGTACTAAGCAAATAACAGCCTAAAAATGGAAAACTTAAGCATGCAGTAGGTACTATTGGTAAAAAGTTAATGCAGCAGGATCAGAGAATTGACCAATGGTTGAGGTTTAGGGTAGGTGAAGTCAAGCTAATTCATAATACCAATCTCTGAAACCCAAGCACATGGTGATGGCCTCATGACAAAAGAAATGGCTCTAGACAGGGCCAAATAAAGCTCAAATTGTCCCACAATTACCTAATTCCCAACTATGAAAACATTATGCTCATGAGCTAAGAATAGTAACTTTCATGTTTCAGACCAACAAATAATATCATCTAGCTTTGAATCTGAATCTGAAATATTCAAAGCTGAGGTTATAGTCCATGACAGAAAGTCTGTGTTAGAAAATTAGTACAGAGACTAAAGTGGTTATTCCAGAACTAGAAATTTGAGCTACAACTTTTAACATTAGAATTGTAGATCACGAAGCCTGGGTAGATTTCAGGGATTATTCCAAGAAGCCCAGAATGGAGGATGACAGGTAACAGAGGATTTAAGGACTCTTCCTGGGATGGGCAGTAGAGGTTGGTGAAGCCGAGTGACCTGGGAGAACAGAGTAAAGTGTGCAGACCAGCATGATCAGTACTAAGTGAGATGCACTTCCCCCCCTTCTTTTTAAGACTATTGTGAAGAAAATCTCAGGAAGAGTTTTGCCTTAAAACGAGCCAAAACAGACTAGAAAGGGCCAATGGAAAATTTTGTGGAGAGAGACAGAGGGAGAAAGAGAAAGAGAAGGAAAGAGAAAAAAGGGAAGGAAGGAGAGAAAGCAACACACAGAACTCCAGTTTCCACAGCTGAGTCGTCCGTGGCACTGGAGCAGAGTGTCTGAGAAATCTCTGTGAGCTCACTGTACAACCTAAAGAGACTTGAGAATTGAGTGTTTGTCAGGGAGTCACTAGGGTGTGGTGATGAAGCTTATTAGGAGACACTGAGGGAGGAAACAGGCTTCAGATAAGCAGCAAGAGACAGGTTGTGTGGATGAGTGAGTTGTCCCAAGCTTCACCCTAAAGTAATCATTGTTAGGTGTGATTGAGTTGATTCTGACACACAGCAACCCTAAATACAACAGAAACACTGCCTGGTTATGTGCCATCCTCACAGTCCTTGCTATACTTGAGCCCATTTTTGCAGCCACTGAGTCCATCCATCTTGCTGAGGGTCTTCCCCTTTTTTGCTGACTCTCTACTTTACCCAGCATGATGTCCTTCTCCAGAGAATAGTCCTTTCTGACAACATGGCCAAAGTAGGTGGGAAGAAGTCTAGCCATTCTTGCTTCTAAGGAGCATTCCTTCTTCCAGGACAGATTTGTTCATTCTACTGGCAGTCCATGGTAATTTCAATATTCTTTGCCAACAATTCAAGTACATCAATTCTTCTGTGGTCTTTCTTATTCAATGTACAGCTTTCACATGTATATGAGGTTATTGATATGAGGTTATTGACCCATGGCTTGGGTCAGGAACATCTTAGTCTTCAAAGTGACATCTTTGCTCTTTAATACTTAAAGAAGTCTTTTGCAGCAGATTTGTTCAATGCGATACAACATCTGATTTCTTGACTACTGCTTCTATGGGTATTGATGTTAGATCAAAGTAAAGAGTAATCTTTTACAATGTCAATCTTTTCTTCACTTATCATGATGTTGTTTATTGGTCCAGTTTTGAGAATTTTTATTTTCTTTATGTTGAGGCATAATACATACTGAAGACTGTAGTCTTTAATCTTCATCAGTGAGTGCTTCAAGTCTTCTTCACTTCCAGCATGCAAGGTTGTGTAATCTCCAATTGTAGTTAATTAGTCTTCCTCCACTCTTAAAGCAAAAAACCAAACTCACTGCTGTTGAGTCAGGTCCTACTCACAGTGACCCCTCCTTAGGTTTCTGAGGTGGTATCACTATGGAAGTAGATTGCCCAACATTCCTTGGCTAGTGAGTTTGAACAGTCAGCCTTCTGGTCAGCAGTCAAATGCCATAGGAGCTGCGCCACCAGAGCTTCTTCATATTGTCCAGCCTCTCAGATTATTTGCCCAGTATACAGATTCAATAAGTATGGTGAAAGGATACAACCTTGACACACATCATTCCTGATTTAAACCATTCAGTATTCCCTTGTTCTGTTTGAATGACTGCCTCTTGGTCTATGTTCAGGTTTCTTGTGAGCACTAATAAGTCTTCTGGAATTCTCATTCTTTGCAACATTGTCCATAATCTGCTATGATCCATAATATGTTACATCTTCATGTAGATAACTACAAATTAAACAATCTGTCTTTCTAATATTGTGACCCAGTCCTCCGGCTTACAATTCTTAGAATACTAGGATGGCTGCTGGACTATGATCAAAATTCTTGTTACAGTGAAATGGCAATACAAGAAAAGGACTCAGTGACATCAAAGCATATCCACACAAAGAGTTTTAAATTATATTATCAACTATTATTAAAATTCTAGCATCAACTATGATGCATCATGCTTTACATCTTAAGACCTCTGGTTTCCATGGGGTCTGCAAAGCCAACAGGTCTGTATTCCATGGTGACTTGAATGACTTAGAGGTTAAAACACAAATTGTGAAGAAATAAAAGAGGTATGTGCAGTGAATGAGTAAAAGAAATGGCAAGATAAAGTTGAAGTCATGGGAATTAATTTCACAGGAAGGTTGTTATTGCCCCCTTTAGCAGCTAAAATTTACATACAGGCACATCTTAAGTAATGTGTTGAGCTGTCCGGAAGATAATTTTAATCCTGTCAAGACAAACAAGAATATGCTCACAAATTCAAGAGCAATATATGTGCAATTTGCACAACATCAATTTCTTTGGTTGTTTTTGGATGGAGCCATCACCATCAATTAAGTTAGTGACTCTTTGATTCAAATTACTTTTTGACATGTAGTCAACTAAACAGCTCACACAAGCATTATTTTCTGCAGGGTTCCCTAGGCAGCCATATAGCAAATGTAAACAGGTGGGGAGGCAGGAAGCACTACTGCAGAAACAGCCTCCATTCCCCTGCAGCAGAGAGAATAATAACATGAAGAAATATGGAGACATTATTAGATGACCTGGAATAAGATTTCTGAGAGGAGATATTTGCATATTTATTACATATTGCCACTGATTCAATATTTCTCCAGTTAAAGTTGCCTCTCAACCCCACATTGGGCTCCATTATAATTTGGCCTCTGAGGTTAAACAAGGGGAAGTCTGCCTCTTGGACCACAAAGGATGACATGTCCAGGTTTGGACTTGAACTTGTAGGGCTGGTCATGGTGTAGGTGATATTATATGATGACACTGAAACAAAACTGCCGGAAGCCAACATGTTTCTAAAGGCAGAGAAGTTAGAGCTTTTTTCAAAGAATAAGGTTTTGTTTGTTTGTTTTAATTGTGATTTGGGTAAAAATTTACAGAGCAAATTCAGTTTCCATACAGCAGGGCACATACACTTTGTCTCATGACATTGACTACAATTTACCCCAAGGCAACAGCTCCCTTCCCACTTCCTCCTGATAGTTACCTCTTCCCTGTGTCCAGCCCTCCATGCACTCCTGCCCCCTGAGGTATCTTCCTGTGCATAAACAGCCCTTCTTTCTCCCATGATTGTTCTTTCCAAGGAGTGTATTTGCCTCAGGTAAATGTTCAACTCATATGCCTATCTTTTGTTTGGTTGGAAGTCACAGGTGTAGGTTCAATTCCAGACTTGAAAGGCAGCTAGGGGCCATAGTCTCTGGTTCCACTAAGCTCTGTCAGACCAGTATTATGCACTTTCAGGATAGTCCTACATGAAGTTTCTGAAAAATGAAAAGAAGAATATCTCAAATATCAGGTCCTGTTCACCTGCATCCATTAGGATGCTGAGGGCAAGAGCTCCCGTTTTATTAAATCTACTGTCCTAAGAGCCTGTACCATATTTGACACATAAACAAAACCAAAAACCAATTCACTGCCGTTGAGCTGGATCCGACTCATAGTAACCCCTCATTGGGTTTCCAAGGCAGTATCACTCTGGAAGTAGATTGCCCAACCTTCCTTCTGAGGAGTGACTGATGGGTTTGAACAGCAAGCCTTCTGGTTAGCAGTCAAGTGCCTTAGGCACTACACTACCAGAGCTCATATCTGACACATAAGAGATGAACAAGTACACAAAAAGAAAAAAGTCCTGTTAGATAGTATATGAAAGAATCAAGCAATGGATTCAACTTGCATCTAGTGGGTAAGACAAAGAAAACTTGAATTCTAGTCATGGGTTTGCATTAACTTACTGTATGACGTTTGAAATCATTTCAGTTCTGTGGGACTCTATTTTACTTCTCTATAAAATGGGATAATTAAAAAAACCCTGACCTCCTCAGGGGCCACACACACACACACAGAGTAGAGTTCATTGTTTGGAAACCCAGGAACACTGATTAAAATAAATCTGTTTTTCTTTTTTATCATCACTTTCCACAGAAATTTATTTTTAAATAAGGCATTTCCAAAGAAGTAACACAAATCCCTTTACTTCCTATGCCGCAGTCTTTTTTGATATTTCATATGCACAAGATCACTTCCTATACCACTCTCTTCTTTGATATTTCATATGCACAAGATACATAATTCCAATACCTTTGTGTTTACTGGTTTATAAAATTCAAGAGCATAAAATCCCAAGTTTCTCTGTGCTTTTGCCAAACAAAGAATACAGATGGAAAGCTGAACATTAAACTTGTTATGCTAAACTTAAATTTGGCCATAAATTGCTGGATAGTTTCAGTTCAAAGAAGCCTGACAGTATTATCTTTAAAGCAAATTACAACTGAAAACCTGAAACCAGGACAGAAGAAAACTTAGAGAGTAAAGAGAAAGTGTTTTCAAAGAAAACAAGAACAGTGCTGTGTCTGTTTTGGATTTTGTCTGGATGCTCATTTTTGTTGTCTCATTATTCCTCTTATACAACAATAACTTTTATTCATTCACTTATTCAATAAACATTTACTGAATGTCTCCTAGGCCTAAGGTCTATGGAGGTCATAATTAAAAAAAAAAAAAAAATACTTATTGCTTTTTACCAGTAAGGGTTCTTCTGTTTCAAATAAACAGATTT
>NW_006922137.1:1295998-1307060 GCF_000298275.1 Orycteropus afer afer
AAAAAAAAAATAAATTAAGCTCTAGCTAACTTACACCAAAAGAAAACTTACTAATAGGCTTTGCTGATATAATCCAAATATCTAGATTATTGTCTGATATATATATCACATGATTATGAATCTTGGATGAATGAATGAATGAATTCTTTGAAGTAAAATTAGCTCCTTCTCTCTTCTGAGTTATAGCCCTATAGTTTCTGAAGAGACTGTCCATGAACTTGAGTTTCTTAGTCTCAACAATTCTGCTTCTTTAATCATGCTTTATACGATAGTTTTCAGCCTTTCTTCTCTGAAGATTCCTAGATGGTCCATTTCCATCTCAAAACGTGGCTCTTCAATGGAGAGTCAGGAATCAGAGGAGGATATGGAATGTGAGGCTAATTGCCTCCATGATCAGCTGTCCCCTTTGCTGTGAGGCAAAGAAAAACTGGGTGCCTGGCTACCATTAGTGAACATTTTACTCAAAGATTCTATAGAAGATTTCTTATCAAAAGACAGAAATGCAGAACAGAATTTCAAATTTTAATGAACTCCAGACATTTTGGAGCCATGGTGCCTGGATTAACCCCTGAAATTATTGGTCTGAGATAGTCTTTAATCTTTAACCAAGAATATCCCCTGAAGTCCTAAAACGAAACAATATTTTAGCTTAACTAATAAAGAAAGTCTGCCTTGAGCATAAGATGTAATTGTATGAGATCAAATTGACACCAGCAGCTGGAAAGATTAGATGAGGCAAAGAGTTCATGGGGTAAGAACAAGAAAGAAAAGGAGGGTAAGAATGGTTGCACAACGTGAACAATCTAATCAATGTCACTGAACAATACATGTAAAAACTGTTCGATTGGTGTATGTTTTGCTGTGTATATTATCATCAAAAACAACATAATTTTTAATAAAGAAAACATAGCTCTTCAAACTGAATTCCACTCCAGGTGACATAACCATTCTAGAACAATCTATAATTGATTAGTTCTTGATCACGTGACAGAAAAATTAATTATGTGCAACACTAATATCACTAATATTATTAAGAAATGAATTAATTTTTAATGCATTGTTTGTTAATTCCATAAAATTATTGTTGCACCACTTTTTAGAAGTTGTTTCAATAGTATCTAAATACTGACTAAACTCTGTTTGCTCCAAAGCTTTTACCTTTAATTTTGGTGAGGAAAATGTTGCACATTCAGCAACCCACTGCTCCTCGTTGTACTCTGTTACATTCATGATTACCATGCTCAAGGAAGTAATATTTACATGAAGTTGAAGCAAAGGCATGGTGGGACCAGTAAGGATGTTTTAAGATCTCTGTGGAGTGAGGACCTTGGAGAAACCCAAATACTGTCAGAAAAGCCACTAAGAGGCCAGGCCTTTTGAACTTGATGACCAGTCTGTTCATGACAGTCTGTGAAACTGTAGGGAAGATATATACAGTACACATACGGACACTGATTGATTAAAATCAAATGGATGAGAAAGGGCATTATGTCTGAAGAAGCAAATGTATGCCACTCTACCCTCTCTGTGAAGATGACCTAGATTAAAATAAATGATAGATGTGGAAAGGGTAAGTGATTTCAGACTATTGGCATGGAGCTATGTGCCCAAGATGTAGATGTGATTAAAAGCTTTTTAGTTTTTTTTCCTCAGCTATGATGGATTAATCAAAAGAGAGAGTATTAATTAAAAAGAAATGTAAATTATCTTTATAAGACCAGAACACACACAAATCTGGAATCATTGAGGCACTGTCCATAGATATGTGAGTTAACAGCTCCCTGTACATCTTACTTTTAGCAACCAAGACAGGCAAAAGATATTCTGGCCCTTATTTGATGAGGGAGACAAATATTACATGTAGGAAAGAAATGAGCAAATGTCTAGAGCTGGCTGATCCTAATATATTCAGATTATAAATATTCCTGAAGGAGTATACAGGGAAACAGCATTTCAAAAGTTAACACACTTTTTTTTAAAATATTAGATTTAAAAATACAAAATATGTCATAACTCGAAGAAAGTAAAACACTCTCAACAATTGTCATGAAAATTTACTACTATGAGAAAACAGCAAATATTGCATTTAATTGGCAGATATGAGGAAAACATGCTAGCTATATTCATCCTAATTCAATTTCAGGATTCAAAACCAGACAAGTAAAAGCAGAGTGATGGTGGAGTGCAATTACTAATGTGTATACCTATGCGTTTCAAAAGTTCTAAGCATATATTAATGGGGGAAAGTGGGGGGCTGGTCATAAAAGAAAGCCTTGCAGAAATAAATGAGTTAAACTGCATTAAAAAAAAAAAAGGTCAATTTCCAATTTATCACATTTCTCGATATTTTTACACAATTGAAAACATGTGTTAATGAAGATAATGATGAAGGTGATGATGCCTCCTGAGGTTTCAATGGTAGAACAGGTAAATTACTGTTATTAACTAAACATTTTTCTCCCTTGGTAGAAATGTAGTCGCTTCTGGAGCAGACCACAGCATGGAATGGATCTCTTGATTATATTGTATTTCAGTTCTGATTGCAAAGAAAGAATGACATTAAGGCTTCACGTTTAAGAGAAACTCCATTATCTCTCACTTTCTATCTTTTTTTATCAAAATTAGAATTGAACATACACACTCCAAGCTCTGCTTCCCCTGGAAAACCTTTCCAATTTTAACTTTTATGGCTTATGAACTTTTATGACTTATGATCACGAGACAAGTTGTCTCACATGCATTTACATACACGTGCTAATAAATAAATACACATGTGGCCCAGCCATTCTTTGGAAGGAATTTGGACAATCTACTTCAGAAGTGATACCAACTTGGAAACCCAAGGAGGGGTCACTATGAGTCAGTTGACTGAACAGAACATAACAACAACAACATTCTTTAATTACCCACATCCTCGTCATTCTCTTTCCCTTCATTTTCCCTGTCCTGTCATGTATTCTACCAATGCTTTCAGAAAGGTGTTGTTAAAACATAGTATTTTTCTACACAAACTCTCCCATTGTTTCTCATCTTACTCAGAGGAAGGATTCCCAGTGGCCAACAAGATCCTGCTCAATCGCCCCGCCCCCTTACCACTTTGATCTCCCTGGTCTTTCTGATCTCTTCTCCTGCACCTCACCCTCTGGCTCAATGTAGTTACCTTAGTCTCCTTTTTGCTTCTTATACACCCTAGCCTTGTTCCTGCTAAGCCCTTTGCACTGATTCTCACTACCTAAAGCACGCATCCTTCAGAAATTTATAATGTTTCCTTCTTGTTTTAGGTACTTGAACAAATGTCATTTTCTCGGTTAGAACATTCTTGGTAACCCATTTTAATAAGACTCCAGATCTCCTTCCCCTGCTTCCTATCTCTCCATTGCACTTATCTACAAACTAATTGTATTTCTTTCATATACTGATATTTTTATTTTATGTCTTAGCCTACTGCCCTCACTGTGCAGCTAGACTATAAGCTTCATAATGACATGTATTTTATCTACAGTATTGCATTTAATAGTTCTGCTACTTAGAAAAGTGCATATTCATGGAGCTGATTAAGCTCTGCACACATACATGTCATTATAAGAAGATGACATTCTCTGGTTTAAACAGATTAAGAAAGTAGACCTACAAATTAAGTAATTAGTCTTATACCACAATGGGAAATTTTAGATTGAAACTAGGGATATCTAATTTAAAAGTCATACATTAATATATTTACCAATGAACATGTCTTAGAATGTTCACAGGAACAAAATTCATAGCTCTAATCTGGATGTTCCAAACGTCCACTGACAACAGAGCAACATTATACTTATAGTGGAATATTATGCTGCAATGAGATTATTTTGAACAAAGAAGCCAGAATCAAAATGTGCATACTTCATAACTCCATTTATGTGTACGTGGATGAGTGTAAAAACAAGCACACAAGTGTAAAAGGCAAGCTGATTTATGCTGTCAGTCAGGAGAGCAGTTCCATACTATAGGGGGCTATAGAAACTGGAAGGGAATGAAGATGAACTTCTGGGATGTTGCTAATGTTTCATATTTTTATCTGGTTGTGGATAGATAGGTAAGTTTAGTTTGTAGATATTTATTTATTTCTACCTTCATGATTATACATTATTCTATGTATGTATTTGTTTTAAGATTCTAAGATGGTCCCCGAGATTCTAGACACCTCATGTACATGTCTATATCATTTCCTTCCTCTGAGTGTGGTTGGAAGCTTTGAATTTGATGGGATAATCATTCACTTGATTAAGTTAAATTATATGACAAAAATTATTTGGACAGTCAATGATATCACTACAATATGTTATATATATAAGATTCAGTTGTAACTTATTGGAGGGAGATTCCATGGCTGACTTGAAGAAATCAGCTGCCATATTGGGAGTGGGTCACAGTGGCTAGGACCTAATAGCAGCCTTAAGATGGTGAGAGTGACCCAAGTAAACAGCCAGCAAATAAATGGTGACCTTAATGGCATAGTGCCTAAGGCATTTCTTTGACTGCTAACCAGAAGGTTGGTGGTTCAAACCCACCAGCTACTCCTCAGAAGGGAGATTGGACAATCTACTTTTGTAGTGATACTGTCTCAGAAACCCAAAGAGGGTCGCTATGAGTTGCATCTGACCTGAAGACAGTGAGTTTGGGTTTTTTTGTTTGTTTGTTTTAATCCTATATCTGCAAGGAACTTAATTCTGTCAGCCTGCAGGGGCTTTTAGAAGAGGAACTTGAGCTGCAGAGAAGAACACATCCACTGGATAAATTGATTTCAGCCTCTGGAAACCCTGAGCAGAGAATTCAGCTCAGCAGATCCCAGATTTCTGACCTACAGAAATGTCATCTAATAAATGGGTGTTGTTTTAAGCACTGAATTTGAGGTAATTTATTACACAGCAATAGGAAACTGATACAGGTAGTCCCCAGCTGAAGACAAGGCTCCATTCCTCAGGACTCCATCTTTAGTCAGTCCTGAAGTTAGTCAACTATCTATATTTTTTAGATTTCATTATCATGGCCTTTCACTATCAGTATCTTTATAAATTCAGTATTTTTTTTTGTCTTTAGGGGTTGGGGACATTACTTATAAACTCAATGATATACTTTAATACATACTTACATAAGAAAATATACAAATCATGAAATTTTACTTTGATAATGAAGAGTTGGACAACATCGACATTTTGTCAGTGGTTGTAATACCTGCACTAATGGAAGGTTCTGCATCATCTGGATTATCCCTAGGAATGGTGATAACATTTCTAGTCAGAAAATGTGTGAGTATTGTCTCTGTGGTCCCCCCTTTTTTTTTTCTTTCTATGTTTCCCAGTAACACCTCAGTGCCTCCCAAATTAGCAAAGAGATCAGTGTTGGCCTCTATGTTTCTAAGAAACTAAGGTTCTTGATTTAGTTTAGAAAAAACTACACCTAACACTTTCATTGTGAAAACAGATGGTATAAGCATAGTACATCGTAACTGCAATATATCATAAGTTGGTGACTATTTATATGGTATTACATATGTTGTTGTTGTTGTTGTCATGTGCCATCGAGTCGGACCCGACTCATAGCGACCCCTCCTTGGGTTTCCGAGGCAGTATCACTATGGAAGTAGATTGCCCCATCTTCCTTCTGAGGAGTGGCTGGTGGATTTGAACTGCCAGGCTTCTGGTTAGCAGTCAAGTGCCTTAGGCACTATGCTACCAGAGCTCATATAACACTATATACATATGCATTATATATGTAGTGTTGTTGTTATGTGCCGTCGAGTCAGACCTGACTCATAGCAAACCCTCCTTGGGTTTCCAAGGCAGTATCACTACAGAAGTAGGTTACCCAAACTTCCTTCTGAGGAGTGGCCAGTGGGTTTGAACCGCCAGCCTTCTGGTTAGCAGTTGAGTTCCTTAGGCACTATACTACCAAAGCATATATATATATATATATATATATATATATATATATAGTATATTAAGTGTATCCACCACTCATCTGTTAGTTTGTTGTACTGGGATGGCTTGTATGTTGCTGTAAGGCTGGAGGCTGTGCCTGTGTCATAGGTATTTCAAACACCAGCAGGGTTACCCATGGTGGACAGGTTCCAGCTAAACTTTCAGATAAAGACAGACTCAGAAGAAGGAAGGGGCCATCCACTTCTCACATAAATGACCAGTGAAAACATTATGAATAGCAGTGGAACACCATCTGATGTATTACTGGACAAATTTGTGAATAGCCCTGAAACATTAGCTAATATAGTGTCAGATAATGAGCCCTTCAGTCAGAAGGCAGTTAAAATGCAACTGAGGAAGAGCTGCCTGCTCAGAATAGGGCCAACTTTAGTAATGTGGATGAAATAAAGCTTTTGGGACCTCCATTAGCTGATGTGACATGACTCAAAATGGGAAGAAACAGCTGAAAATATTTATTAATATTCAGAACAAGGAATGTATGAAGTATAAATCTAGGAAAATTGGAAATTGTCAAAAATGAAATGGAATGCATAGAGATCAATATCCTAGGCATTAGTGATTAGAAACAGACTGGTTTTTTCCATTTTGAATCTGACATAATATGATCTATTATGCTGGAAATGATGAATTGATGAGGAATGGGTGGCATTCATCATCACAAAGAATGTTTCAAAATCTATCCTGAAGTACAATACTGTCAGTAATAGGATAATATCCATATGCTTATAAGGAAAACCAGTTAATACTACTATTATTCAAATTTACACACCAACCACCAAAACCAGAGGTGAGGAAATTGAAGATTTTTAACAACTTCTGCAGTCTGAAATTGACAAAACATGCAGTCAAGATGTATTAATTATCACTGGTGATTGGAATGCAGAAGTTAGAAACAAAGGACAATCACCAGCAGCTGGAAAATAGGGCCTTGATGATAAAAATAACACTGAAGATGTCATGATAGGATTTTTCATTGCAAATACCTTTTTTCAACAACACAAATGATGGCTATACATGTGATCTTCACCGGATGGAGTACACAGGAATCAAATTGACCACATCTGTGGCAAGAAGCAATGGAAAAGCTTAATATCTTCAGCCAAAACAAAGCCAGGAGATGACAGTGGAATAGAATATCAACTGCTTATATGTAAGTTCAAGTTGAAGCTAAAGACAATTAAAACAAGTCCACAAGAGCCAAAATATGACATTGATTATATCTCTCCTGAATTTAGAGACCATCTAAAGAAGAAATTTCATGCATTGAACGCAAATGACATTTAACCAAAGGAATTGTGAGATGACATCAAGAACATCATCCATGAAGAAAGCAAAAGGTCATTAAAAAGACAAAAGGAAGAAAAGTCCAAAGTGGATGTCAGAAGAGACTCTGAAACTTGGCCTTTGAATGGAGAGTATCTAAAGCAAGTGGAAGAAATGACAAGATAAAAGAGCTGAACAGAAGATTTCAAAGAGCAGCTTGAGAAGACAAACTCATATTATAATGAAATGTGCAAAGATCTTCAGTTAGAAAACCAAAAGGGAAGAACATGCTAGGCATTTCTCAAGCTGAAAGTACTGAAGAAATAATTCAAATTTCAAGTTGCAATATTGAAAGATTCTGTGGGCAAAATATTAAATGATGTAGGAAACATCAAAAGAAGATGGAAGGAATGCACAGTCACTGTACCAAAAAGAATTGGTTGATGTCCATCCATTTTAGGAGGTGGCATACGATCAAGAATCAATGGTACTGAAGGAAGAAGTCAAAGCTGCACTGAAGGAATTGGTGAAGAACAAGAAATTGAGAGACTACCCATTGAGGTGTTTCAACAAACAGATACCACACTGGAGGCATTCACTTGTTTGTGCCAAGAAACTGGAAGAGAGCTACCCAGCCAACTGACTGAAAGAGATCCATGTCTGTACCCATTCCAAAGAGAGATGTCTCCAAAGAATGTAGAAATTATTGAAAAACATCATTAATATCACATACAAGTAAAATCTTGCTGAAGATAATTCAAAAATGGTTGCAGCAGTATATTGACAGTGAACTTACAGAAATTCAAGCTGGATTCAGAAGAGGATGTGGAATGAAGGATAACACTGATGATGTCAGATGGATCTTGGCTGAAAGAAAAGAATACCAGAAAGATGTTTATGTGTGTTTTATTGATTATGCAAGAGCATTAGACTCTGTGGATCATAACAAATTATGGATAACATTGAGAAGAATGGGAATTCCAGAACACTTAATTGTACTCATGAGGAACCTGTCCATAGACCAGAAGACTAATGTTTGAACAGAACAAAGGGATACTACATTGTTTAAAATCAAGAAAGGAGTGTGTCAGGGTTGTATCCTTTCACCATATTTATTCAATCTATATGCTAAGCAAATAATCCAAGAAGCTGGATTATATGAAAAAGAACGCAGCCTCAGGATTAGAGGAAGACTCATTAACAACCTGTGGTATGCCAATGATACAACTTTGCTTTCTAAATGTGAGGATTACTTCAAGCACTTACTGATGAAGATTAAAGACTACACTCTGGAGTATGGATTACATCTCAGCATAAATAAAACAAAAATCCTCACAACTAGACCAATGAGCAGCATCACAATAAATGGAGAAAAGTTAGAAGTTGTCAAAGATTTCTTATTACTTGGTTCCACATTAACACCAATGGAAGCGGCAGTCAAGACATCAGATGACATATTTCACTGGAAAAATCTTCTGCAAAAGACCTCTCTAAAGTGCAGAAGAGCAGAGGTGTCTCCTTGAAGACTAAGGTGTGTCTGACCCAAGCCATGGTATTTTCAATCACCTTATATGTGTGTGAGAGCTGGACAATGAGTAAAGAAGACTGAAGAAGAGTTGATGCTTTTGAGTTGTGATGTTGGTAAAGCATAGTGAAAGTAACATGGACTTCCAGAAGAATTAACAAATCTATCCTGGAAGAAGTGCAGCCACAATGGCCAGACATTGTCTCATCTACTTTGGTCAAGTAATCAGAAAGGACAATTCCTTGGAGAAGGATAGCACGCTTGGTAAAGTGGAGGGTCAACGAAAGAGAAGAAGGCCCTCAACAGGATGGGTTGACACAGTGCCTACAACAATAAGTTCAGGTATAGCAAAGATTGTGAGGCTGGCACAAGACTGCACAGTTTTCCATTCTGTTGTACATAGGGTTACTATGGGTTGAAGCTGACTTGATGACACCTAACAACAACAACAACATATTTTATATACATACATACATATATTTAAAATCTACACACTCAACTCTTACACTGCATAACCCTTGGTTAACAACAAAGTTCTCACTATATTCCAGCTGTCTTTTCTTCTTTAGTGCATTTTGGAGATGAAAATGATATGAAGAAGAGTAATGGCTTCTGAACAAGTAGATTTGAAAGGAGGTACAGTTACTGCTTGTTTAGCAGGTGAAAGTCGATAAATTAATGAAATTAAAGCTATAGAATCTGGTGCAGCTTGGCTAGTTTCAGATTTAGCGTTCCCTCACAGTGAAGGTAACCTATATATGACTTTAGGTGGGCCCTGCCCCATCACAAAGAAAGGCTGTTTGCATGATGAACAGAAGGTTAGGTAAGGACTCTCCCTTTCTAAGTAAGTTCTTGGTGAGTTTGACAATCTAATCTGAAATTCTTTCAATCAGAATCATAATTCCCTAAGACAAGTAAAGCAGCAGTATTATATGTCAAAGGCCTTTGTTAAAAGATTTGTATATTATTTGGGTATTGACCTTTAATCTTCTTCCAAGTGTATATCAACAAGAATATGTTTGTTGAATCATTTACCCTGTAAAGAACCATGGCATCTGCCAAGGAATAGATTTATATGAAAGATGAATGATTCTACATATATCCATTCCTAGGAGGATAGATGAACCCACTGAGCTCACAGACAGAGTAACAAATGTAGCAAACATTTACATTTTCATTGTGTGTTATTCATTAAAAGTGTGTGTTATTCATTAAAAGTGTAAATCCTTTATTTAACCCGATCTTCTAAATATATCCCTATCATGGAAAGGTATTAAAAACAACCCAAGGTTTTGAAATGTTCTATAACTCTATAACTGTCTAAATGTTAGACTCTGAACTAGAACAAAGGATGCTTATTTTTAGATCACAATTCTTTTCATCCAATGACTGACTTAAAAATATTATGTATTAGAACTAACAGCTATATTTTAATTTAAATGGAGAATGCAAGTTGCATGCATGCAGCTGTTCTTTTAAATTGCCTCATTTTTATTTGATTATTTATTTATATTTATTTTACTCATAGTTCTCGAAGAATTTGTTTATTGTCAAAGGTAAATACAACCTTGGCTTACATAAAATAAAAAAAAAAATTGTGTTGAAAAAATGATCTTGTTTAGATGGGTTCTGCAAGATGGCGGACTAGACAGTAAGATTGCACAGACCCTCTTCAACAAAGACAAGGGAAACCAATTAACATAGACACAGGAGATAATCTTGGACCCTTGAGACTTGAAGGGAAGGATATAGAAGTGGACTAAACCCCAACTAGCAGAAGAATTTGTGTGAAAATACCAAAAAAGGAGACATACTGAGCTGTGGTCTGGCAGCAATCCTGAGCAATCCTGATGCCACAGACAACTTGGAGATTCCCGAATGGTGGTAGGACCTAAGATTTAACCTAAAACTCACCCTGCTAGCCAGGGACAGCACGAAAGACTGTGTATGGTGGCTGGAGAACAAACAGAGAAAGTGAAGAGAAAGGTGGGCTGAACTGTGAACTTTTGCCAGTCCGGAGGAGGCCACCATTTTGAAGGTTTAAAAAGTGGCTTGACTATTTTGGATATTTAAAGAGACAACACTCTCTCAGATTCCTGGGGCTTAACAACACGTTCTACTTTTCAGCAAGTCCAAGGACACTCGGGATTTGCAAGATTGAAGAGGTACAACATTCCTCTTGTTACTCTTATACCCCACACCTGCTCGGTGAAAGGAGGTGTGGCCATCCCCCACTCCCACCTACCTTCTGGGCCTACAGGAACTCCATCACAGTCTGTGTGCTCAGACAGAG
>NW_006922137.1:1311370-1312173 GCF_000298275.1 Orycteropus afer afer
AAAAAAAAAAAAAAAGAAAGAAAAATGCTCCTGTTTAAAGAGGACTTTGTGTTGTCTTTACATATATGCCAAAAGGCTGGAGAAGTCACAGGCATTAAAGACATGGCCCTTTCCTTTGAAAAATGTTTTAATATCTATGTGTATATGTGTATAACTGAGCAATAGCTGCAAACAGAAATAAATAAATAAACCTACACTGCACTTAAAAGAGTGACTTATATGGCCATGGGGATTTCCTACCTCCACGTTCTTACTTTCAAAGGACTAGCAGAAGGATGGCCTTGGAATAATGATGTTCTTCCCATTCCTTTCCACTTGGAGATAGATACTTTTGTGGTAAAAATTCAGATGTTAGAGATATGCAAATATGATATGTTATCTGAATTTAGAAGGACAAAGAGAGCAAGAATGAAATATGGAATATGGAATTTGACTCTTGAAAGCTGGCTTTCATCTCAACTTTAGAGTGAAGGGTTAAGGTACCGCAGATGGAAAGGCATCATGAAATGACAGGTAAGGAAAGAGTCCAAGATCCTCTGCCCTAGAGGGGATCTCATCATTGGGAGAAAGATATCTGTACTATTAACCTGTAATCACTGCTTGAGTCTCAATTTTGTGTTGGAAGGCAGGTTCTGACCTGGAATGTTCTGAGACTTCTGACCCGGCCATTCCTTACTCTTTGGAAGGTTTTGATGATCAGGACTAGAAGTATAAACTGAAAGGCTATGATAGTAGATGTCCAAATCTGCAGGCATCAGGTACCAATATTGGGAATCCTATTAGTCTCCCTTTGGAACTCTTTT
>NW_006922137.1:1312378-1366189 GCF_000298275.1 Orycteropus afer afer
TTCTCTGCCTATATATCAACATTATTTTATATTACCTATTCATCTTTCCTTTCTTTTCCTTTATTTCTCTTTCTCATTTTTCTTCTTCTTTGCCATCTTTTTTTTTTTTTCCATTTTTCATATCATCCCCTATGTTGTTGTTGTTGTTATGTACCGTCGAGTCGGACCCAACTCACAATGACCCCTCCTTGGGTTTCCGAGGCAGTATCATTCCAGAAGTAGATTGCCCCATCTTCCTTCCAGGGAGTGGCTGGTGGGTTTGAACCACCAGCCTTCTGGTTAGCAGTCAAGTGCCTTAGTCACTATGCTACCAGAGCTCCCATCATCCCCTATAGGATAGGGATATTCCAGCGGAAACCTGAGAACCATGGGGTATTTTCCTGTGTCATTCTCTGCAATAGGAATAGTATCAGTAAGATATGACACATCAACAAGATATACCACATCAACAACTATTTGTGGAATGTACAAAGGAAAGAATGAAGGAATGAGTGAATGAATGGATGTAGAAGTTTATCTCTGCTGCTTGTAACAGCTGACTCTGTTTTATGGGACAGCAACTCCATCCAATCCTACCCATCTGTTTAGAGCCCAGGCAGCCAGACCGCCTCACCTCCTCATTGCCTTACCTCAGCCCCCCTGGTGACAGTGATGGAGTTGACAAGATGTTAGCCGACCCTTATTGATTATGCATGATCTCATTAGTAAAACCTTGGCCCAGCATGACCTAATCCTCGCTGAGAAAGGCTGTGATATATGAGGACCAGCGCTTTGTCACATGAGGTTAAACAAACGGGCAGATCACTTAGTACCTGTGGTGCCCAAAGACACAACTCTTTGTGCTTTGGGAAGGAGGATAGGAGAGCAGAGTGCAAGAGGAGCTATGTGGGTCAGACAAGTCACTAAGAGCTCATCTTGGCAGAGAAGCTAGTTATTTATTTATGTTTTGTTTGCTGAAAATGCATCTGTTCTGGCAGCACTGGGACACTTGTCCCAGTAAATAACAAAGTCAGAAATGGAGCAGGGAGAGGATACTTGGGGCAAGCTTGTGAGGTCCTTGGAGTCTGAAACATCCACTCCCTTTGCAAAAGAAGCATGTTCTAAACTGCCCCTGTCCCTGTTTCCCATCCTCCTTTAAAAAACAGCCTTGCTCTCAAAGAGCTGGGGAAAGAACTTGAAGTTCTAAAGAGCAAGAGTAGAGTCAAGCTCTATGAGTTAGCACCAACGGCAGCATTGTGTGAATTGGAGAAAGAAAATCCTGCCCCATGGGGAAGAATTACAGAAAGATGGTCCTTCATCTGGAGTGTGGTAGCTCACCATCAGCCTCCATTCACTCTTTCTTCTGGGAAAATGTTATGCAGTACATAAACTGAAGGAGCTCTGGTAGCATAGTGCCTAAGGCGCTTGACTGCTAACCAGAAGGCTGGCGGTTCAAACCCACCAACCACTCCTCGGAAGGAAGGTTGGGCAATCCTACTTCCGTAGTGATACTGCCTCGGAAGCCCAAGGAGGAGTCACTATGAGTTGGGGTCGACTTGACAGGACATAACAACAATAACAACAATATAAACTGAGCAAACATGGCCTTGAGTTATGAGTCCTGAGCACAGTGTGGCTGACCAATTTTACCCTGAGGAACTTGAGATTATAATGGCGAAGGTCACTTTGCAGGCTCTGTGTACTGAAGAGCTCTGGAAGGCAACTATGAAAAGATAGCATCTCAAAACTGTGGGTAGTTTTTTACTAGAAGCAGACACTGATACCCGTCACCTACTTTTACAAGTGAAGAAGCCAAGTCTTGGAGAATCAAGTCTCATAATCACCTCTTTAAATTCCTGGGAAAAGAATATGGATGGTGCAGGTAGGGAGTCCTGAACAAATCTCCTCTGAAAAGTTTGGCTTGTCTAAATACAAAAATATAATTTGTGTTCAGAAATAGATGACTTCCCTACTCCAAGCACAGTTGCTTACCGTTAATAGGGGAAAAAAAAAAGTCCTCCCTTGTTTCAATCATCCTCTTTATTAGTACTCTCTTGACTGGCTCAGTCAGGGAAAAATCATCACTAAATATTGCTTATTAAATGTTTGGGTCAGGTTCTCTGCCTGTCAGCAGAGGGGGCGGGAGTGTATTGGGGCCATTGCTGCTGAGTGAGCATTCTTGGCCTCCCTGAGCACACCTCAGCAGCACCCAGACTTTAATAAGCGTTGTATTCCGTGCCCTTTTTAAAATGATTGAATTATGGCTTTTTATGGCTCTATAAAAGCCTTTATTAATTTTGGGAAGCTGCTGCATCTTCTGATCCTGTCCAGTCCCTGCCGGGAAGTTAAATTATTCATGTGGCTTCCAATTGGCTATGTTGATTGTGTTCTGAAAGAAACAACAAGCAGGGCTCTTTGTTTTCCATCAAGGTTGGGAGCAAGGTTATAGGTTGAGGCAAGAAGGGTGTGAGTATCCTGAAGGGCTTCACTGCAAAGGCTTCACAGAGTCTAGACAGTGTGAGGCAAAAGGAGGAGGTCTCAGGGTGGCCCAGAGGAATTGCTTGATGAACGGGAATAAGGGATGAGAGACTTTAGCAGTGTTCCATATGGAGAAACCTCTAGGTATACGTGCTGCTGAAGTTACATGTGTTTTACCTCATTCATGTCCCAGGTCATAATGGTGGTTCTCAAGGAGACAGTGTTGCCAAGTGCTGTGTAGCTCACAAGTGGCAGCCCTGTAAAGTCATTAGGTTTTCTGGCTCCATGGTGTCACAGCTCTTCCCCTTGATGCCAGTTGAAGTTTGCAAATGGAACTTTGCCCTGGGTCCCCCTTCTCATTGCCAATACTTGCTGACTTCCTTCCCACCTCACACATGAAAGAGTGTAATGGTCAAGACAGACATCTTTTACTAGGTACAAACATGCACTTATAAAATAAATATACACACCATCATCTTTTACCACTTCTCCAAGAACATCTTTCTCACAAAAAGTTGCCACACATATCCTCTCCTGTGTCCTGACCTTATTGTTCTCAGAACATGTCTTTCCTCTTCTTAGTCTGTGCAGCCCTTTTATCTAGGAGGATCTGTTGACTCCTTCTTCAAGGTCCAATTTGAGAGCCATCTCATTTCGCTCTTTGCTTAGATAACTCCACTCCAATCTAATCAGCCCCTTTCTGACTCAGAAAGGGTAGAGTGAGGCATAATGTATGTGCCAGTAAAAATAGGGAAGGACAGTGTGTTAAGGTGACCAGGTCACTTCCCAGCCATGAGGCTATAACCCATGGGTATCAGAACTGCCTAGTCCACATATAAGGGTGTCGGGAGGGAGAGATGAAACAGTACATGAAAAAAGACCATAGGAACTGCAAGCCATCATATATTTTACACAATTATTACTCTTGCTATTGTTGTTGTTGTTGTTATGGGCCGTCGAGTCAGACCTGACTCATAGCGACCCCTCCTTGGGTTTCCGAGGCAGTATCACTACGGAAGTAGATTGCCCCATCTTCCTTCCGAGGAGTGGCTGGTGGGTTTGAACCGCCAGCCTTCTGGTGAGCAGTCAAGTGCCTTAGCCACTATGCTACCAGAGCTCCCACTCTTGCTATAAGAAATATAAAATAGATGAAAGACAAACAAAAAACAAAACAAAACAAAACCTGATGTAGTCTAATCTTCTCCCAGTCTGGGAAGATTGGATTCAAACACCAGCAGGCCTAGACAGATGGAGACATGATCATAAGATTAGAGAGCCAAGCCCTTCATCGGCCCAGTTTCCAAAAGAGTGAGCATCACAGCAGAGAGTCACTTGACCTGGGTGTGTTCTACATAAACTCCCTTTCCTAGAAACATAAGTATATGTGTGCATGCACACATATGCATACACAGTTCCCACACTTACTGGAGCTGCCTCTGAGGATAAACAGAAACATGTAGCATTTTCAGTGCCTGTTAAGGAGCTGCTTCTAAATGTTGTCAGTTTTCTTAGTTCACTTGAAATTCTCATACGTTATTATCTATCTACTCTGTTGAGCAATCACTTACAGGGTCTACAGCGTCTACTAACACAGCTGAGTCCCCTACTGTCTCTTCCCATTTCCATTGTCTTCCATCTCTCTCCCTTCCTTAACTGTGTTCATGGTTATATGCTCCCTGTTTCATGTGTAGTATTTTTATATGGCTGCCTGTTTTTTATCCCCTACCATTTATGGGAGCTGGATATCACTGAGAAGCTGCTGCCTTCTGCAGTAACATTGAGAAACTGGTCACTAATTTTCTGCAACCTGTCACTTCTGTGTGACCTATCACTCTCCTCCCAGCATCCTGTGGCAGCAGCTCTGATCTCACCTGCAGAGATAAAGTTATGCAACAAGCCCATTCACGTTAGAGTTATTAGTGACAAAGAAGAGCCTTTCAGGGATAATTAATATGTGAACTTCTTTTATCCCAGAAACTTAAATTACATCAGGTGTCAGAGACACAGAACTATGCAGAGCAGATGTTCTTAGAGTCTTTAATTGTAGTGTGGGTTGTTGTTGTTGTTGTTGTTTGCCGGTGAGTCAAAAACTCACTGACATAGACTCGATTCGACTCATAGTGACCCCTCCTTGGTTTTCCGAGGCAGTATCTCTACGGAAGTAGATTGCCCGATCTTCCCTCCAAGGAGTGACTGGTGGGTTTGAACCACCAGCCTCCTGGTTAGCAGTCAAGTGCCTTAGGCACCAGAGAAATGATATGACAAATACATCTTGATTGGGGATTTTTAACCCAAGAGAATAAATCTCAAGTGATAGTATTTCTGATATGTGGACAGAAAACAGCCATTTCTAGTGTTATTAGGAACTCTTTTTTGCAGATGACATTCTTCACATCAGCAAAGTGAGTGGAAGGAAGTGAGGGAATTATTGGGTCAATGACTCTTTTCTAAGACTGAGAAAATGGGCTATCTATCCTCTGCCTACTCTCAGCCAATTCTGCTAATTACTCTTTTATAGATGTGTTTTATGTCAAATTGAGCTCTAAGGGTAGGCTAAATTGTCCTCTGAAAACTTATATGTAGAATCACAGTATTCCTTGATAATTTATTTTATTTTTGTTCTTGCCAAGAATATACACAACATAAAACACCATTCAACAGATTCTACACGTACTATTCAGTGACCCTGATTACATACTTCAACTCCTGCTCTAGAGTTGTTCCTCCCACTTAACGTAAACTGACTTCTCGATAAGTTTCCTATCAAAACTTTTGAGTTTATGTTGTCAGCATGATACCATATAGATAGATCTTAAAAGAGTACAACGCTTAAGACAGACAGCTTTTACTAATTAAGGTGAACAATTGTTTGGTTTTAATGTTGCAAATTCCAAAGTGACTCTATCTAAACTGGTCAGGGAAAGTGTAAAGTTCTCCTTTCAGTGACAATTGGTAGACATTTCTGTCCTTCTTCATTTTGGAAGATAACTTAGATCCTTTGCAAATCCAATATTTTGAATCTGTTCACCAAAATCCTATTCTAGATCTTTTTGTGAAGCAGTACACAGGTGTATATAGAGCTATAAATTGTGGGTTGAGACCTAGGGGAAAGAGAGGTCAGGTTGACTTTACATGTGCATTGAACATCTGCATTTGAAAGCAAAAGAAAACAATATTTCTCTCTAAAGCGATCTGAAGGAGCTCTGGTAGTGTAGTGGTTAAAGCACTCAGCTGCTAACCAAAAAGTTGTTGTTGTTATGTGCCGTCGAGTCAGTTACCCAACCTTCCTTCTGAGTAGGAGGTTCAAGACCCCCAGCCACTCCATGAAAGAGAGATGAGGCAGTCTGTTTCTGTAAAGATTTACAGCCTTGGAAACCATATGAAGCAATCCTACTCTGTCCTCTAGGGTCACTGTGAGTCAGAACTGTCTCAGTGGCAGCGGTTTTAACATGATCTAAGTTTCCAGGGAAGGAAGACTTCATTTGAAAGTCATTTCATTCAAAATATGCAATTTTAAAATAGTGGTCAGAGCGTCAAAACACTCCTCAGACAGCCACTCTCTTTGTCCTCTAAAAAGTCTCACTGTAGAAAGGGTATAAAGCCTATGGGAGCTGCGAGTGGAAAAGTCCAGAGTCGGACAATCTCTGCTTGCAGTGCAGTCAGGGGGAGACACCAGAGGGAAAGGCACGTTGAGGAGAGAGCAAAGGACACAACCCCTCTCTCTTTACTCATGGCAAATCAATTCAGTGTCTTTCATTATCACCTGAAAACTGAACGTACACGCGAACAATAAACTTTAATCTGGTTGACAACAGTTTTTTAAAAAACGCACTGAAAGCAAGTTTCAGCAGCCTGACATACTTTATGACACTTATTAAAAAGACGTACTTGTAAGTCAATTAACCCAGCCAATGGTACCTTTTAACTTGTTTTCTAAAAGGAAAGACAGTAGCAAAAGGGCAAAGTTTCCATCTAGAAGATTCTAAGTTGATTTCTTTTCCCCTAAAGGGAGAGCTGCTGCCTGATTTCCAAATAACGTCTGTAAACTTGTAGCTCACTGGACTCCACAACCCGAAAAGTTCAAAAGAGTGACTGTGAGTGCCCTTTCTTGACTTCCAGGTTTTTTTCTTTCAAAGAAAGGTCCAGGCCTTACCTATAAGGAAAAAAAATGTACAGTAAAGCATGGGAGTCAAAGTAGAAGCACCATGGACATTATTTTGTTAACTAACATTCTCTAAGTTTGTACTAGAAATGTGTATGTTGGAGAGTGGGGAGGCTAGATGTGTTTTCCTAATTGTTTCTAAGGAAATGTCTCCTCCCCCAGGGTACCTCCCACCTCCAATAAGTAAATAAATTGAAATAAATAATAAATAGGAAATTCTTGTTTGGTTTCTTATACTTTTTTGTTTTTCATTTCCTTAAACTTTGTGATGCATAAAATATTACAAATTTACTACTTAGTCTTTCCTCTTTGAAAATTATTGCCTTAAAAGTGTGTAATTATCCTAAAAGATTAATTTATTATAATTATTTAAATTCTGTGGATGCAGCGTAACAAAAAATAGTAGCTTCCCCAAAATGCTTGCTTAATGGTATTTTAGAAGTAGGCAGTCCTCCAACACAAAAACAAGTACATTGTGGCCTTCAGGAAGCACTATATATATATATATATATATATATATATATATATATTACAAAAATGGAAACCAGGGGTTCAGTATTTTATTTACTAGTGAACTTCTTATTCTTGACTTTTGATATATTCTTGTCCTTCTGACTAAGCCTTAAGGAATTGGGGTTGGGAAGGCTCTAGCAGAAGAAACAACTTGTTCCTTCAGAGATTAAAAACAAGGGGAGTACTGACCTACTTACTTAATAGTTGAGACTAAGAGGACTAAATAAATAAATAAAAACAACTCTAACCTCTTTAAATTTGAAGAAGAATTGCAGCCCCCCCATGACTCTGTGACTTTGAGAGTCAAAGAGTAATGTCAAAATGCATACCTCTTCCCTTGAGAGGTCATTGAACCTCCTGGACCTAATGCTAAATTCACATTTACCTGAAATGAGGATGTAAAACAATTTAGCTTCATCCTCACTATTTTTTTTCACATAGTCTTTGTAAAGTATAATTGAATTCCTGCTAATCCAAGGTGTTGTGGCAAAATTTGTTGCCTGCAGGAGTGCAGTGTTGTTTGCAGTTAACCCTGAGGGGAGGCCAACACTAAAAGTGTTCATTCTGTAGCCTAATATTTATATTCAAGCCAGTCATTGAATTATGTTTCCTTCCTCTCCCCTTCCACCAGCTAAATAGAGGAGTCATTCCTAGGTTAAGTAAGGTTTCAATTACAAATTGTTTTCACTTTTTAGTGTATTGAAATACATGCTTATAGACTTCAAGTTATTGTAAAAGAAAAAAAATTAACTTGGATTTTCTGTCAGTTTGCAATGTATATTTTTAACTGTTACCAGAATAATCTACTTCTAACGTTTCCTGCAGAAGCCATAAAAGAAAAATAATTGACAAATACAAATCAGAAACTTCAGAATGTCAAGAGAAACTAAGGACAATGTTCAAATATGGAGACAATGGCAAATATGGACAAAACACATGCACCATTAATAGACAAATGATGAATATCCCTAATATGTAAAGAGCTCATGTAAATAAAATATAAAAAGAAAAAGGAACAAAACTAGAGGAAAATTACTAAGTAACATGACATGGCAGTTCAAAGGAAAACAAATACAAATGCACATTAAATATACGGTTAGGATACAAAACAAGATTAATGCTAAGATCAGTTCATTAGATTGGCAAAAATATTCAAAGGGCAATAATACTTAAATGTACCAACTAAATGTCTTCCATGTTATTGATGGGACAGAAAATTATCAAACCTTTTTAGGAGGTTACAAATTATACAAATTACAGTATCTATAAAAATCTTAAATTGACCTAAGTGTTCAACTTACAATTCTACTTTCAAATTTCTACCCTATATTACTTCTTGCACAAATGGGCAATGGTGGTCAACTCTGCAGGCTTTGAAATAATATAAAACTGAAGACAACCGAAGGGTCCATCAGCATGGGAAAGGTAGGGAAAAGTAATCTGAATTATAGCACATCTAGTGAGGAATGGTCTAGAGACATTTAAAAAAGGAGAAGAGCTCTATGTGTGATAGTGAGAGATTTCCATTATATTACATGATTGAAAAGGCAATTTCCTCAACAGCATGAATAATATGACTATTTCTGTTACAAAAATATAAGTGCATAAAAGCGTGTGAAAGGCCACTGAAGGTACTCCTAATATCAGTCACTTGAAATAATGGGAGTGCAAATGGGAATTTCAGCAGGGCATTGGGAATTACTTTTTATTTGCCTGTTTCTGTTTTTTCA
Source organism: Orycteropus afer afer (assembly GCF_000298275.1). NCBI lineage: Eukaryota > Metazoa > Chordata > Mammalia > Tubulidentata > Orycteropodidae > Orycteropus > Orycteropus afer. The sequence continues at coordinate 1,321,241 of NW_006922137.1, forward strand.
ATGCTTTATTTTGCCCCTTCTAAACTTAAGATTTTTATACTATTAACATTTATTCTTTCAAGAATATGAAAACTACTGTGAAGAAAACTAAGTAGATAACTAAACTCTTATGGGAACCAAAACTCCATCTAAAGTTTCTTTTGTCATTTAACAGCACAAAGATTCATCAAATCAGCACCTTCCATTGTTCAAATATTACTTAATCAGCTGTCAGGATATCTCATTATTTTTGCTTGTAGAAAAAATTATATTTGAAGATGTAAATAAAATATCATCTGGCTCTTAGAATATTATAGGTTTTAGAACATCAGTTTTGAGAATATAATTTGGACAGAAGTTTCTACAAGTATCTCACCACAGATGTTCTGTAGGCAATGCTTTTTTAGAGAAAAAATATGTATGATTAATGGAAACCAGGCAGAGAAAATCAGTAAAGAGTTGTGCCTGGCAGTCTTTAAAGGTAGATGGACAAATGTACAGGAAAAAGAAATTATTAACTAGGATAAATATCCCACAAGTGTTTTACAGGAATATTGACTCAGGAGAGAATGAACATTTCACAGTGCCTACTTTTATAAAAACATTTGATGTCTTATTGAGTAGTGATAGTGATAAAACATTTTTTTTGTTGACTAAACTCAATGCAAGAAGCATAAAAGAATCTGATAGATATTAATAGATAAATGCCTATGTGCTATTGAAAAAAATAAAAAAAGAGTTTACATATGCTTCCTCATGATATGAAATCAGACAGCCTTTCAAAGAATTGTAAAAAAAAAAAAAAAAGCTCCTATTATTAAGCTCCTACTATCAAGCTTTAAAGAAGAAGAAAGAAAAGAAAAATCCTAGTACAAGATAATGAAGTCGAAACTGTAGAAAGATTCGATAGAAGACAGTGAAGCATTCTGAAAATTCACATTAAAAATACACAGAATCTGTTGTCAACAAATGTATGGAGAACAAAAAGTGCCCAGAGTATAGATGATATACACGTACCCTGGAGAAATCCCTGAATTAAAAACAAAAACAAAAAATCCTACTAAGATAATATACAAAATCCTCTTTTCCTCTTAGAATGTTTATGAACAACTACAGAAGAAAATAAATTAGAAATCTTTCCTTTAACATGGAAAGAATTTTGTTGTCAGTCAGTTCATGTTGCTGCATATATTCAGATTGGAGGACAAAAAGTCTATGAGCTGGGGTACTATTTTAATATTTGCCAAAACTGAAAAAGAAATTGTTCAATCAGAGTTTGACATAAGGCTTTTGAACTGCTGTGGCGTATATACCAATAGCACTGGGCCAAGCCACCAGTCTTTTATATTTACGTGCTGCAGCTCTAAAAAGAGAGCATCATTGCTGACAAGCCTGTGTTTCCTGTGTTTCTTATCACAAGTTTTTTTTTTTTTTTTTCTAAATTCCACACTATATAAAATAAATTGTTTTCTATTTAGAAATATATGCAAATCACACACACGACTTACATGTATATACACCCATACATTTATAGGAAAAGCAGATAAATTTGTTTTGATTCTAACAAGACATCAGTTTTCAGAATTTCATAATGATCAAAGTGATAGGTCCAAAGGACCACGAACTTCTAATGCTCATAGCTCAGAAAAGGATGGTATATAAAATTCAAATATGAATTGATTAATCATTTATTATTTTCATCTAAGATCTCTCTCATTGCATTTTTCTTTTAATTTTAAAGTAGAAACTTTCTATATCTTCTTGAGAAGTGTAGTATATAGCAAGTCCCTAAAATGTAAATGATATTTTTTCACTATTATCGGTGAGAGTTGAATCACTCCCTCTATGGATGGCAATATAAAATGCATAGAGAAATGGATTTGCCTACTTATTTAGATACCTTTATATGATTCTCAACATGAGCAACTTGCCAGTTGCTAAATAAGCTTGAAGTAACCAGAACTTCTGAATTTAGGAGTAGGAAAACTAGGGACCACATCGTTTCAAAAGCAATTCAACTGAATTTATTCCTGGAAAAAATAAGTGGTGATGTCATTCAGATCCAAACAGGGCCACTGAAGAGGAGTGGTTGGATCAGGCCTGGAGCAGGTGTGAAGACAAATGACAGTTCCTGATTTCTAACTTCTCCTAAGCTTAGAGAGCCTTTCTTCACTTAAAAGCAAGAAACAGCTCACCAGGTGGATTTTCTAAGCCCTAGTTTAAGGGAAAATAACCACAAACAAATAGCTCCAAACATTTCTGACAAATGGATGACTCTGGTGCCCGAGGTACATAGAAAGAGAAGGAAAGGATAAAAATGGACACAAAAGTAGAAAGGGACCCAAAATGAATAATGAAGAATGAAAGCAATCTGAAATGAACACCTGCTAGACTGACACAGAAGAGGAACAGGGGAGTAAAGTAAGATAAATGTTCATCTTGGAGATATGTAAGATCGAAGGAAAGGAAGGAGAGGCAGGTATGAGCTAGTGATATAAATGAATTACACAGTAGCTGGCTTGTTTCAACACATGCTTGAATCAATGCTATGCAAAGATCTATGATAACAGCCATACTGTTTTGTCGATGCTCAAAATAAACAAGAGTAATCAGGAGGAGTGATAGTGAGGCCTAGAAGTTGGGTCCATCTGTCTTTTCATTTGCTGGCTCTGTGGTTCTCATTATTACAGTAAAGCTGTCACCATTCAAAGTCTATAGCCATAAGTCATTCTGTATAGCTGAGTTTCCCAATAGGTGAAGGTTTGTCAATTTAAGTGCTGAGACTTCATGTTAAATCATTAAGCTAAATATTATTTTTTTAATAGATTGCCGGCCACTTCATTGTCATTTATAATAATCCCATTTTTGGGAGGCCGTGGCTAAATGAGACTCCAATGACTAATACGAAATTCTGTTTCAGAAACTTATTAAATGACAGTGGATATTGTCCTTTCTCTTTTGTCTTTCCTTCAAGGCTGACTCAAGACTCTAATTTTTTATTTTTCTAATCACTTCACCATCCTGTATCTTTGTAGTTTTAACTGCAAGAGCTCTAATCAGCCCTTACTTCCATGGTATATTGTTTTTGTCATTTACATAGATCATTGCATACTTGAGAAGAGAGATAATTATTCTGTGGAATTTAAAACAAAAAGTGAGAGAATTCAGCAATCATTTAATAGAACCAGATTATTTTACAAATAAGGAAAATGGGCTCACTGAGTTGTTTAATGTGCGACTGCCAAGTGGCTAATTAGAGTCAAGACACCAGAACACCACTAAAAGGCTTTAAAAGCAAGCATGACATACTGAGATTTATGTTTCAAAAAAAAAATAGTATCTAAGTTATGCAGAGAAAATTCATTTGAAAACAATTTATAGAGGACTGTTGTAGTCATCAAGTTAAGCTTAAATAGGAGCCTTTTTCTATGGTTAAGAACACAGAAAATGACAGTTGGGAGCAGAACTGTGACAATGAAGGTTCAGAGAAATACTTACCTTATGAATATCTTTTAAAGTCACTTTATAACATTGGCTAGTAAGTTGGATGTGCAGTGTGAGGAAAGCAAGGAGAGAGGATGTTGCTAAAGATTGGCTTCAACTTCTTAGATAAGACTATTGGGAAGATAAGAGGATGATAGGATAGGCCAAGGGATATAAACTGTGTTAGAAAGAAAGTAATGACAAAAGGGAAATTATACGTGTGGTGGAGATAAAGAGCTCAAATGCATTGAAAGTGTCTGTAGAAAGAGATGTGTGGAAGAAATTAGAAATTAGAGGAAGGAGCGGAGGTGACAGGCTGCGACTAAGTGTCATAGTCAGAGTATATCAGGATATGTACATTGCTCATCAGAGGTTCTCAGAATTGACTGGGGTGTAATTTAAAGGAGAAAATCTGAAATTCCTCTGATTAGGCATTAAGGCAGAAACAGAGAAGATTGGGTCTTATTATCATGCAGTTCATCTCAACCCTCTTCTAAATCAGCCCGTGAAGCACAATTATCCATAAATAAATTTTCTAGTACAATTTATCAATAACTTTGACCCTTCTTCCCCTCTACAAAGCAAAGCTCAGGGTTAGAATTTCAGCTAACACATAATAGAGCATTTTAATAAACAATTGAGTGATTGATTTGTAGACACAAATGAGACTTTATTTGCATAGCTTGAAGAGGGGATGGATTCATTCAATGTACATGCTGGCTGCAAATTCGGTGACAATTATTTGTATTTGTTTATTTATTTTTAGCCTTTGTAGAGAATTGTACTTTTAGAGTGATTTAAAAATAGAGTTTTTGTGTAACATGGAAAGCTGAATAGGTCTTAGATGTCTTTGGAGATTTTTGTGTCAAAAGTATCTCCATCTAATGACTGAATGACAAAGCCATTGAAACAGAAGTCAACTCATACATGGCCAAATTGCATCTCAAAATAAGACAGGGTGATGCAAAAAAAAAAAAAAAAAAACAATTTAAAACAAAGTAAAACAAAACTGGAGAAGATTCTGAGTGATTTTGTAAGATGCTAGGAAGGAAAATAAATGTATGCACACCTACATACATACACATATCCTTTCTAAAATGTATACACAACACCTCAAAGGAACTGTAACCTCAAAGGAGTTTGGCAAAAAGAGGATCTATTTTTATCTCCAAGATTTTAAATTATGTCAGATTCTCCAAGAGTGAGTGTTGACCCCAGGCATGAACTTTGATGTGTTTTTCAGCAGCATTGTTGTATTTGTTTACTGTTTAAATTTTGCCTTGCTTTCTGTGTCAGGCCCTTTCACCCCTGGGTTCACCAGCAAATACAATATTGCTAATTCAGAACAGTTCTTCTGCACAGGAAAATATGATGACCAACAATTAAATTTCTCCATTATAAAATGCATGTGAATAATTCTAGCAGCCATAGAAAGGTGATGATAGTTCATATTTTTGATCAGTTATCTGACAAGCAGTTCTAGGTGCTTGATACAGAATTTCTCATTTGATCTTCACAATATAATTATGTAGGTAGTATTACTTTTTATCCTAAGGAGTCCCTGGGTGGCACAGATAGTTAAGCAGTAGCCTACAAATCAAAAGGTTGCAGGTTCAAATCTACCTAGAGTCACTTCAGAAGAAAATTCTGGTGATCCACCAGCCACTCCTCGGAAGGAAGGTTGGGCAATCCTACTTCCGTAGTGATACTGCCTCGGAAACCCAAGGAGGGGTCACTATGAGTCAGGGGCGACTCGACGGCACACAACAACAACAACAACAACAACTTTCAAAGGATCACAGCCATTGAAAACCAAACCATATGAGATACAGGTTTATTCTTATGCACATGGTGTCACCATGTGTCAGAATTGACTGAATGTCAAATGGTTTTTTTTACTTTCTCCATTTTGTGAGAGAAAACCTGAGACACAAAGCATGTAACTCCTTCCCCAAGAGCTCACAGTTACACGAGGGAGACCAAAAACCAAAACCAAACTCACTGCCATCACTTTGGATCCAACTCACAGGGACTCCTCCTTGGGTTTCAGAGGTGATACCACTACAAAGTAGATTGCCCAATTCTCCTTCTGAACAGTAGATGGTGGGTTTGAACTGCCAGCCTTCTGGTTAGCAGTAAGATGCCTTAGGCACACTATCAGATTCTAGAACCAGGATCTTCTTTAAATTATTCTCATAAAAGAGCATATCCAAATTTAAGGATCCATTGGCTCATTGGCTTAACTTGGATATATTTGAAGTGTTATTTTTTAAGGGCCCTAGAGAGCCAGTTATGTCTGAGTGGACTGATGATAGAGCTTCTCTTGATTACACTCAATTGTCAGACTCAATCTCAGAAAATCACCAAAAAACAAGAGGCATTTTCTCTGCCACCACAGAAATCATAATTTAGTTTTGGCAGCACCAGAGCTAAGTGTTTAAGAGCACAGATTTTGAAGTAGAACACATATGCTTATGAACATGAATCTACCACCTTAAGGCTATATTGAGTTCATTACTTTTATTTGTTAAGCCAAAATAACCTCAACTCAAACATGATTTAGCAATACAAACCACAAAATGTTGATGTAAGGATTAAATGAGATCATGCATATGGAATTATTTGCATAATGTCTGTTTTTTGTAAACTTTAGCTACTATTATTGCCAGTATAATATTATTTCTACTTCTAAAAATATAAGCAGTAGTACAAGGCATTCTATGATACATTCCAAGTTAGTGGTATGTACAGTAACATGCTCCAGGAAGCTGCACTCTAATCCTTTCCCTTCCATGACGCTCTCCCCGAGGGAGTACATGGTACAATTTTAAGAAATGCTTGTAAAGGGGGAATGGATTGGATGTTCTCACCTGAACTGTTTTTTCCTACCTCTAAACTTGTATCTATTTAATGTCAATTTTCTCTTGTTCTTTAGGCCTTGGAGTCATACCCTGCCTTATAATTTATCTTGTATAGGTATTTTAATCCTTATTTCTATTTAACTGTTCATCTATTAGGAGTGTCTCTCAAATCGTTATTAATTTACCAAGTGAAGGATTGTGTTTCATTTTTGTATCTTTTAAAATGTCTAGCACATGATACAGTGTAGCACATTGTAGGTACTAAAAATATACATTTATGTTAATGCAATTTGAATGCATTTGCCTGGATTTGATGTTATAGTAGATCTGGTAACATTCTTATAGGCAAAGAATGTCTCATGTTCTTCCATGAGTATAATTACACAATCCTATTATATAGTTCTCACTGAGGATTTAGAAGAAATGAATTTTCCTAGACTAGAGCAAACTGGCCTTTAACAATTAAATTCACTACTTAAGATATACGACTAGTTACTATTTATAAAAAATGGAGAAAAACTATACTGCTTTAAAACTTTTACCTTGCCTAAAATAGTCCAATATCTTCTAAGAAGAATGAGTTTGAATACTTTTTAAATTCTGTCATACAAATTACATAGTACAAGTAAATACCTCATGCTTTGTTCACCTTTAAATTTATCCCCCTTGGAAAATCACATCATTGTACTCATATCTGGAATGAAAAAGGGTCTATGTGTACATAAAGAAGGGAAATAGACATAAATTAATGAGATGAGCAATACATAAATAAATAGAACAGACTAACTCACCTCTATGAGTTAAGTCCAATTAACCTTAGCTTTGTTTGATTCTTTTTTATTATTGATACTGTTTGGGCACTAATGCTAAAATAATATCAGTAATAATAATAATTATTATTATTATTTAATAAAAATTGTCCACTCTCAATATTTGTAATAATCTTATTATAGATAGTGGAAGTAGAGGACACTGGGAATGGATATAAGAAACCTACAACTTGGAGCTGACCTCAGAGTTTCCACTCAAATTGAGGAGGTGACTTGTGGGACAGAGCCATATATACTAATGATTGATGATGAAATGGTGTGTTGGAGGATGGTAAAATCCTCTCTGTGTGGATTATGGGGGCAATGTTTTATTGGAAATACTACTTAGAGCTGTTGAGATATGAACTAAGCCTCATTTAAGAATTTGTCATGTCTTTGAATAATCCTTTTAGTTGATTTGTCAGAAGAGACTGAAGTCAAACAGACCAGACCAAAAAGATTGTGCCATTTCCTATATGGCTCACAAACAGAGCTTTTTTCTGTTTATTTACCATTAAAACCATCTACAGCAAATTGAATGGAAGGGAAATTTTCATTCTTTACCTAATTTATCCAAACTGCATAGACACTTAGCTTTTCAGAGTAATAGTTTCTCAGTCGTTTCATTAACTCAAAAAGGTACTTAACTGTTTCAGGATCAACTTGGGGAGATGTTGTGCTGCTTAGTGGAATTTTCCACTGTTCAAGTAAACAAGATGCACATGAGGAACCAAAACCCACCGGTGATCTGTGATAGATCTGCATGGTCATGCAATTGAAGGTACATTGTGACATGTGCTCAGGGATCTGGAATCACATGGTCACAGGAGAAAGATGGTGGACTTCTATTTCCACTGTCTTTAGTAAAAAACATTTTCCAGAAATTAGGATTTTGAAAGACAACAAAATATCCAATGTAGAAAACACACACACACTATATATCTTTAAAAAAAAAAAAAAAAAAAAATTATTATTCTGTCCTTACTTAAGAGAGTTGGCAAAAGAAATCTATCTTTTAATGAGTACTTACTCAATGCTGGTCACAAGACCCTCACTCCAGCTGTAGGGATAGAGTTCTGGGCCTATTATAAAGATAACAAGCCAGACAGGTTAGTAAATTGCTTAGGCTCCATGGACAATTAGGCTAGGATCTGAGATTTGGACCTAACTCTAGCCCATAATTTTTCTACGATTAGATGTTCTTTCTGTTTCTCAGATCATTTATAATTAAACCAAGGAGGCTAACATATGACGAAATAAGATAAATCATGGCACTGTTTATGTGCTATTAAAGAACAAAAGCAAGATATAAAATTTGAGGTTGGTGTGCTCTGGAAACTGCTAACTGAAGATGGGTTTTGAACTGCAAGATGTTTAGGATAGAAGAATCCTACACTAGAGCAGCATTCTAGGAAATGCAGTTGTTTTACCCCTTATTATCACCCTTTTTGGTTCTATCAATAATTACTTGTAGCTTTTTGTTGTGGTTATTGCTTTGTACAAATCATAAATGCTTTTCCATCAAATGGATTAACTGTGGAATAGAGAAAAGTGAATATAAATTAGAATGTGAAAAAGCAAGGGGAATTTGAAAACTGGAATCAGCATTTTATCCATTCTCCATTGAGATCACATCAAAATGAATAAGCACATAGTACTCCCCCTTTTCTCTGAATGCTGTCTTAGCAATGTAAATACTAATTGGTTGCTATGGTGATCTCAAATTTGCAACTAAAACTGAGGTAGCTAGGTAACAGTGTCACAGGTAAGGATGTGAGAATGATGAATGCTTCTACTCTGGAGTTTTGTAGGGAGATGACACTGGAGTATGAGAACTGGAAAATACACCCTCAGCTCCAAAGGATGGGTAAATTTGTTAATTTTATCCTCATCACCTCTGACTAGATCAATTCATATACCTACAGAGACTGGATTGCCTTCATATAAGTTCGTCTCTGAAGTTGACAAGTTCCATAAACTTGCAGTCAATGAGAATATACCAGTTATGGGCAGAATTTAGCACTTAATACACTTTTTATTTTATTGCTGAGAAGGGTTCAGCGGCACTAAGATGATTTAAGCCATCAATGAGATGCAGTGAAAACAGCCTAGTAAAATCAGAGTCACTCCGTGCCTCTTCTCCATGACTCATGGGTTTATTAAGAAATCTCATTCTTTAAGGCCCAAAGGATGAACAAAGTTCCTCCAAGTCAAGACCCTTGCATTTTAATTGGTGGCTGCCACCAATCAGCTGCATAATGTGTCACGCAACCTTTCCAAGTCTCCATTTCCTCATTTATGAAGGGGATGACAACTGGGCCTCCCTCTCAGGGCTGTTATGTGGATTAAGGATTGAATTATTTTAAAGCACTTTGCAAATACAAGTGTTATATAAATGCTAAATACTAACCTATGGCTTTGATTTCATTAGCTCTTCACATTTGAAAGTTATAAAGAGAGCTGGATATAAAGACTCAACAAAGAAATCTTACCTGTTAAAAAGAAATATGTATGCATTGGTAGAGTTATATGTATGGAGATATATGTACTGATATATATTATTTATTACGTGTGCTTGTTTACTCAGTTAATGATCAGGATGTTCGGTCAAACTTGACCCATTTTCCTATGATGGGCAAATGACCATAAGTGGAATGGCAGAGTCTTCATTAACCAAATAATTAGGAGGTTAGAAGGAGGTTAGAATTTTTTCCAGACTTCATTAATAAACAGGAAAACAAGGTTCCCTCAAACATCACACCTCCTCCCTCTCCTTCATGTACTTCTTCAGCTTATTTGGGGGGGGGGGTGCAATGGTTCTATTGTCCACACCTAATTTGACACCGATGAGGAGGGTATCTATCTACTCCACTGAAAATAAGTAAGGTGCTGAAGAGTCCCAAAAGACTCATAGAGGGGCATGGCAGGAAGAAGAATCTTGTATATATATATTACATCTGTGTGAGCTGAGGATCTGCCAATATGTCCTCTGTGGTATTTCAAAAGGGAATAATACAACTGGAGAACACAGAGACGAGAGAAGAGACCTTACAAAATAGCCCACAGTCTTACTATTTAGTTTGGCAAAGATTAGAATTTCAGTTTGCTCAAGTGGGCTTATGGGCAGTAGCCATGTTTGAGCCAGCTTGCCAGCACCCAATCCAAAAAGAGCTGATTACTGAATAAGTGGACTTCACAGCAAAAGGCTATGGAATGGACTAGAGCAAGGACTAGAGAAGAGGCAGTCTGGTGAAATCATGCCACATTGGCTCACTCAAACCAGGGAACTCTATAGTGAAGAGGTCCCACAAAGAGTTCAACTTAAGTCACACAATGAAATGTGCTTTTGTGTGCTACACAGATGCTTCAGTGGCCAGTTAGCTAAAGTAGATCTAAACAACCAACAGATGGGTATTCTTGACATTTTTTCCCCCTCTCCCTCTTCTTCACATTTGAGGAAAGAGGAGAAGTAGAGGGCACAAAATATTCTAGAAGAAGATTCCTACATGGTCCAAATCATTGAGTCTTGAGCTCATTCTTCTTAATAAGAATAGGAAGGAATGAGCATTGAATTAGACATGACATGGAAAATTTAAACTGGATGCTGTTGTTAGGTGCCGTCGAGTTGTTTCTGACTCCTAGTGACCCCATGCACACCAGAAGGAAACACTGCCCGATCCCGCATCAGCTCCACGATCCCTGCTATACTTGAGTCCATCATCGCAGCAACTGTGTCAATCCATCTCATTGAAGGCCTTCCTCTCTTTCATTGACCCTCCACCCTACCAAGCATGACATCCTTCTCCAAGGAATGATCCCTTCTGACAACATGACCAAAATAAGTGAGATGAAGTCTGGCCATTCTTGCTTCCAAGGAGCATTTTGGGTGCACTTCCTCCAGGAGAGATCTATTCTTTTAGCAGTCCATGGTACTTTCAGCATTCTTTTCCAGCACCACAACTCAAAAGCATCAACTCTTCTTCAGTCTTCCGTATTCATTGTTCAGCTCTCACATGCATACGAGGCGATTGGAAATATCATGGCTTGTGTCAGGCACACCTTAGTTCTCAAGGAGACATCCTTGCTCCTCAGCACTTGAAACAGCTTCTTCTCAGTTGACTTTCCCAGTGCTACAAATCGTCTAATGACCTGACTGCTGCTTCTGTTGGCATCGATTGTAGAACCAAGCAATGTGAATTCTTTGACAACCTCAATCTTCTCTCCATTTATTGTGATGCTGCTCATTGGTCCAGTTGTGAGGATTTTTGTTTTCTTTATATTGAGATGTAATCCATACTGCAGACTATATTCTTCGACCTTCATCAGTAAGTGCTTCAAGTCATCCTCACTTTCAGCAAGGAAAGTTGTATTGTCTGCATATCTCAGGTTGTTAATGATTCTTCCTTCAAGACTGTTGCTACATTTTTCTTCATATAGTCCAGCTTCTCGGATTATTTGCTCAGCATATAGATTGAATAAGTATGGGGTAAGGATACTACCCTGATCCCCTCCTGATTTTAAACCCTGCAGTGTCCCCTTGTTCCGTTTGAACAACAGCCTCCTGGTCAAGGTACAGGTTCCTCATGAGGACAATCAAGTGTTCGGGAATTCCCGTACTTCTCAATGTTATCCATAATTTGTCATGATCCACACAATCAAATGCCTTTGCATAGTCAATAAAACACAAGTAAACATATTTCTGGTATTCTTTGCCTTGAGCCAAGATCCATCTGATAGTTATGATCATTTAACAGGTATGATATCCCTTGTTCCACGTCCTCTTCTGAATCCAGCTTGCACCTCTGGAAGTTATCTGTCAATATACTGCTGTAACCATTTTTGAATTATCTTCAGAAAGATCTTAGTTGCTTGTGATATTAATGATATTGTTCTATAATTTCCACATCTGTGAGATCACCTTTCTTTGGAATGGATACAAATATGGATCTTTTCCAGTGATTTAGCCAGGTGCTGTCTTCCAAATCTCTTGGCATAACTGAGTGAGTGCCTCCAATGGGACATCCATTTGTTGAAATATCTCAATGGGTATTCCATCAATTTCTGGAGCCTTGTTCTTTGCCAATTCTTTCATTGCAACTTTGACTTCCTCCTTCAGTACCATTGGTTCTAGATCATATGGCACTTCCTGAAATGGATGAAGATCAACCAGTTCCTTTTGGTACAATGATTCTGTGTATTCCTGCCATCTTCTCTTGATGTTTCCGGCATCATTCAATATTTTGCCCATAGAATCTCTCAGTATTGAACTCGAGGCTTAAATTTTTTCTTCAATTATTTTCAGCTTGAGAAATGCTGAGCGTGTTCTTCCCTTTTGGTTTTCAAACTCCATATCTTTGCACATTTCACTATAGTAATTGGTTTTGTCTGCTCAGGCTGTTCTTTGAAATCTTCTGTTCAGCTCTCTTATCTTGTCATTTCTTTCATTGGCTTTAGCTTCTCTCTGCTCAAGGACAAGTTTTAGAGTCTCTTCTGTCATCCAATTTGGTCTTCTCTTCCTTTCTCATCTTTTTAATGATCTCTTGCATTCTTCATGGATTGTTGTTGTTGTTGTTATGTGCCGTCGAGTCAGCCCCGACTCATAGCAACCCCTCCTTGGGTTTCTGAGGCAGTATCACTACGGAAGTAGGATTGCCCAACCTTCCTTCTGAGGAGTGGCTGGTGGGTTTGAACTGCCAGCCTTCTGGTTAGCAGTCCAGTGCTTTAGCCACTATGCTACCAGAGCTCCTTCTTCATGGATAATGTTCTTGATATCCTCCCACAATTCTTCTGATTTTTGGTCATTGGTGTTCAATGCATCAAATCTATTCTTTAGATGGTCTCTAAATTGAGGAGGGATATATTCAAGATCATATTTTAGCTCTCTTGGACTTATTTTAATTGACTTCAACTTCAAGTTGAACTTGCATATAAGCAGTTGATGGTCTGTTCCACAATCAGCTCCTGGCCTGGTTTTGGCTGAAGATATTGAGCTTTTCCACTGCTTCTTGCCACAGATGTAGTCAATTTGATTCCTGTGTGTTCCATCTGGTGAAGTCCACGTGTAGAGCAGCCAATTGTGATGTTGAAAAAGGGTGTTTGCAATGAACAAGTCATTGGTCTTGCAAAATTCTCCCATGTGAGTTCCAGCATTATTTCGGTCACTAAGGCCAAATTTTCCAACTACTGGTGATTCTTCTTTGTTTCCTACTTTTGCATTCCAGTCACCAGTGATAATTAACACATCCTGATTGCATGTTTGGTCAATTTCAGACTGCAGAAGTTGATAAAAATCTTCAATTTCCTCATCTTTGGCTTTGGTGGATGGTGCATGAATTTGAATAATAGCCGTATTATTGGGTCTTCCTTGTAGGCATATGGAGATTATCCTATCATTGACAGCATTGTACTTCAGGAAAGATCTTGAAACATCCTTTGTGATGATGAATGCCACGCCATTCCTCTTCAAACTATCGTTCCTTGCACAGTAGATCACATGGTTCATTGATTCAAAATGGCCAAAACCAGTCCATTTCAGCTCACTAATGCCAAGTATATCAATCTTTATGCATTCCAGTTCATTTTTGACAACTTCCAATTTTCCTAGATTCATACTTAGTATATTCCATGTTCTGATGATTAATGGATGTCTGCAGCTGTTTCTCTTCAATTTGAGTGGTGCCACATCAGCAAATGGAGGTTTCAAAAGCTTTACCTTATCCATAGGAGTAAGGCTGGGTTTACTCAGACAATGCAGCTCTTTCCCAGTACTATTTTGAGTGTCTTCTATCCTAACCAGACTATTGATAAAGTTGCATGGTAATGTATCACACAGTATTTCTTTGCTATTCATAAGGTTTTCCCTGGCCAATTATTTGAGAAGTGGACAACTTCCTCTTTCTACCTAGTCTGTCTCATTCTGTAAGCTGGGCTGATACCTGTGCACCATGTGCATCCTGCTGGGTTAGAAACACCAGTGGCTCAGCCTCAAAACTCACATCAACATGTCACCATGGTAGAACAAACCAACAGACAAGTTTGTCTCCCTGTTGGAAACCTCTCATACCACCCTTCCCTGGGTCCCTGCGGGTGGCTTAAACTAGATAACACTGAACATTTTAGACCTAAAAAACTTGGAAAGCAATGAGACCTATGAAAAATATCATAGAAATGATGAGGAATGGAGATTTGGCAAAGTCTGGATGAAGGCAGAGATTGAGAAAAAATCATCAACCTGCAGTCTGACCATTTAATAAACCAGAGACATAAGTAACAATAATACAAATAGTTCAGAGATTCTTCACAATAAGCATATGTGCCCGTTTATTTGTGTTTGTTGCACAACTCAGTAGTGTTTTGTCAATAAAATTGCATATTCTAGGCCCCCTAAAAGCAAGCAATCCTTTGAGTTCACTCTCTTCAGACCAATATATGTGCTCACCTCCTAAAAGAGTTTCAGAATAAATAAATAAATAAATAGATAAATAAATAATAAACCAAATAAACGACTAAAAAAACCCACCCATGATGTTGATGTAAGGGAAAAATTCAAGCAAAAGTTTCATCACATTTTTCAAATTAAAATACACAAGAAACAAACATTGTTAGCTATGGTGGAGTTCATCCCACATGGTGACCCCAATGAGATCACATAGTATGTTGTGGATCAGATTGTTGTGATCTACAGAACTTTCACTGGTTGATTTATGGAAGTAGATTACCAGGTTTTTCTTCTTAGTCTGCCTTAAACAGGAAACCCTACTGAAACCTGTACAGTATAATAGCAACACACAACCTTAACTGATAGATGGCACATAAGATAGAATAGAACCAGGAATGGAGCCCAAGTCTCCTACATACATGACAAGAATCAGCACTATCCCTGAACCAGAAGCTTTTGAGTATATTTTGTCCTGTGGCAACCACATCTGTGTCAGAGCAGCTCTGTGTTCCACAGAATTTTCAGTAGCTGATGTTTCAGAAAGTAATCACAAGGCCTTCCTTCTGAAGTGCCTCTGAGTGGACCCTAACCTCTAACCTTTCAGTTATCAACTGAGTATGTTAAACATTTACGTCCCCCAGGGATCTCCCAGCATCCAAATGAGGCTGACATACCCAGAACAATAACTGAGATTTAATAAGCAGTTGAACTTACTAGACAAAGTAAGGGACGGTCAAGGTAATATCACCTGAACTATGAAATGGACACCTTAAAAGACCAAACTGAATCCAACAAGGAAGCAAATGTTACAAAACAATAAGTCAGATATTTAAATTCTTTATTCCTACTAGCTATAGTTCATCTGTCAGTTTGTCATAATATGGTGACTTGAATGTTGCTGTGAGGCTGGAGGCTACACCACTGATATTTCAAATACCAGCAGGGTCACCTATGGTAGACAGGTTTCAGAAGAGCTTCCAGACAAAAGCAGACAGGGAAGAAGGACAGTAACATGCTCTTCTGAAAAAAATTGGCCAGTGAAAACCTTGTGAGCAGCAGTGAAACAGTGTCTGATGTATTACTGAAAAAGTTTATGAATAGCCCTGATTGTCTGATATAGTGCCCAAAGATGAGCCCCTAAGACTGGGCGGCACTCAAAATATGGTTGAGGAGAGCTGCCTCCTCAAAATAAAGTCAACCTTAATAATGTGGATGGAGTAAAGTTTTTGGGACAATCATTTGCTGATGATGCATGACTCAAAATGACAAGAAGCAACTGCAAACATCCATTAATAATCAGAACATGGAATGTATGAAGTATGGATCTAGGAACATTGGAAGTTGTCAAAAATGAGATGGAATGCATAAAGATCAATATCCTAGGCACTGGTGAACTGAAATGGACTGGTATTGGCCATTTGAAATCAGGCAATCATATGGTCTACGAGGCTGGAATGACAAATTGAAGAGGAAAAACGTGGCATTCATAGTCAAAAAGAATGTTTCACGATCTATCCTAAAGCACTATGCCATCAGTGATAGGATAATATCCATAAATCTACAAGGAAGACCAATTAATACTACTATTATTCAGATTTATGTAGCAACCTCTAAAGCCAAAGATGAAAGAATTGAAGTTTGGTCTGAAATTAACCAAACATGCAATTAAGATGTATTGATTTTTGATGGTGGTTGTAAAGCAAAAGTTGGAAACAAAGAAGAAGCTGGAAAACATAGCTGGAAACATGGTTGGAAAACATGGCTTTGATGATAAACATGACACTGGAGATCGCATGATAGAATTGTGTAAGACAAAAACTTATTCATTGCAAATACCTTTTTTCAACAACATAAATGACATCTCACCAGGTAGAATACCCTGGAATCAGATTGATTACATCTGTGGAAAAAGGCACTGATGAAGCTCAATATCTTTGGTCAAAACAAAATCAGGATCTGACTGTGGAACAGACTATCAACTGCTCATATGCAAGTTCAAGTTGAAACTGAAGACAATTAAAACAAGTCCACAAGAGCCAAAATATGTCCTTTATTATATTCGACCTGAATTTAGAGACCATCTGAATAATGGATTGGACATATTGAACACCAAATACGGAAGGCCAAACAAATTGTGCGAATGCAACACAAAAATCATATATGAAGAAAGTAAAAACCCATTAGAATGACAGAAAAGACCAAAACGAATGTCAGAAGAGACTCTGAAACTTGCTCTTGAACAAAGAGTAGCTAGAGTGAATGGAAGAAATAATGAGTGAAAAGATCTGAACAGAAGATTTAAAAGGACAAGTAGAGACAACAAAGTATTATAATTAAATATGAAAAGATTTGGAGTTAAAAAACCAAAAGGGAAGAAAACATTCAGCATTCTTCAAGCTGAAAGAACTGAAGAAAAAATTCAATCTTGGACTGCAATATTGAAGGATTCTATGAAGAAAATATTGAATGATGCTGTTGTTGTTGTTATGTGCTGTCGAGTTGGACCCAACTCATAGCGACCCCTCCTTGGGTTTCCGAGGCAGTATCACTATGGAAGTAGATTGCCCCTTCCTTACAAGGAGTGGCTGGTGGATTGAATGATACGGGAAGCATCAAAAGAAGATGGAAAGAATACAGTCACTGTACCAAAAATAATTGGTTGGTGTTCATCCATTTCAGGAAGTGGCATATGATCAAGAATCAATGGTTTTGAAGTAAGAAGTCAAAGACACATTGAAGGAACTGGTGAACAACAAAGCTCCAGGAATTACAGAATGCTTATTGAGATGTTTCAACAAATAGATGGAAAGCTGGAGGCACATAGCTGTTTATGCCAGGATACTTGGAAGACAACTACCAGGTCAATTGACTGGAAGAGATTGACATTTGTGCCCATTCCAAAGAAAAGTGATAAAACCAAATATGGAAATTACTGAATAATATCATTAATATCACATGCAAGTAAAATTTTGCTGAAGAGGATTCTAAAATGGTTGTAGCAGTATATTGACAGGGAACTTCCAGAAAGCTGGACTCAGAAGAGGATTTGGAAAGAGGGATATCACTGCTGATGTCAGATGAATCTTAGCTGAAAGCAAAGAATACCAGAAAGAGTTTCCCTGTGATTTATTGACTATGCAAAGGCATTTGACTATGTAGATCATAACAAATTATGGATAACATTGCAAAGAAAAGGAGTTCTAGAACACTTAATTATGCTCATGAGGAACCTGTACATAGATCAAGAGGTTATTGTTTCAAACAGAACAAGGGGATACTGTGTGATTTAAAATCAGGAAGGGTGTGAGTCAAGGTTGTATCCTTTCACCATACTTATTCAATCTGTATGCTGAGCAAATAATCTGAGAAACTGTGCTGTATGCAGAAGAACATGACATCAGGAATGGAGGAAAACTCATTAACAACCTGTGATATGTATATGACACAACTTTACTTGCTGAAAATAGAGATGACTTGAAGCATTTAGTGATAAAGATCAAAGACTACAGCCCTCAATATGAATTAAACCTCAATATAAAGAAAACAGAAATCCTCACAACTGGATCAATAAGCAACATCTTGACAAATGGAAAAAAGCTTTATGTTATCTGGGATTCCATTTTACTTGGATCCACAATCAACACCCAAGGAAGCAGCAATCAAGAAATCAGACATCATATTGTGCTGGGCAAATCTGCTACAAAAGACCTCTTTAAAGTGTTAAGAAACAAAGATGTTACTTTGAAGACTAAGGTGATTAAACCCCCACTAAAATAAAAAGAAAGTCACTGCCATCGAGTCAATTTGACTCATAGCAACCCTTCCTTGGGTTTCTGAGGCTGTATCTCTAAAGAAGTAGATTGCACAATCTTCCTTTCGAGGAGTGGCTGGTGGGTTTGAACCTCCAGTCTTCTGGTTAGCAATCAAATGCCTTAGGAATTATGCCACCAGAGCTCCTAAAACCATGGTATTTTTAAGCACCTCTTATGCATGTGAAAGATGGACAATTAATACAGAAGACTAAAGAGGAATTGATGCCTTTGAATTATGGTGTTGATGAAGAATACTGAGAACATCATGCACTTCCAGAAGAACAAACAAATCTGTCCTGGAAAAAGTGCAACCCTAATGTTTCCAAAAGCTCAAATGTCCAGACTTTGTCTCATCTACTTTGGTCATGTTTTCAGAAGGGATCATTCCCTGGAGATAAAATCATGCTTAGTAAAGTAGAAGATCAGTGAAAAAGGGGAAGACCCTCAATGAGATGGATTGATACATTGGCTTCAACAATGGGCTCAAGTATAGTAAGGAGTGTGAGGATGGCACATGACTGGGTAGTGTTTTGTTCTGTTGTACATGGGGTCACTATGAGTTAGAGCCAACTCATTGGCACCTAGGAACAGTAATGACATCCCTACCAAAATGAAATGAATATTTTGAACATGGTCCTGACCAGTTATTTGGACTGCCACTCACATCTCTTGGTATTGCATTACCTTGACAATCTTCATTGTATCACAGAGAAGTAAAATGCCCAGTGGTCTGTATACATACAAAAATTTTTGGTTTTGATTTTTAACAATCTTCATTGTATCACAGAGAAATAAAATGGCCAGTGGTCTGCATATATACAAAAATAATAAAAATAGATAATGATGAATGCTTATTATATGATGGATGATATGCTAGGGCCTTTATATAAATTATAATATTTCATGCTCACAAAAATCCTATGATATGGGCATTATTATCCTCGTGTCATAGAGGAGGAAACTGAGGCCCTTAAAATTTAAATAACTGAGCAAAATCAGAGTAATCATAAATGTGATAGTTTCACATGTTTTGTTGTCTACTTGTATAGACTTTTTTGAATTTCATAGTGTTGGTTTTGTTTGCCATAGAGTCGATCTGGACTTATAATGACCCTATTACACAAACACTAGAACTGTTCCATAGGGTTTCCAAGGCTGGCCTGTATTATGCAAACGTGTGTTAAGTATTTGCCAACCACTATAAAATATTCATTTTTGTGTTCATTGTGAAAATGAAACAAACATATGCAATAAAATAATATAAAAATTAGCCATAGACCAGGTATCTAAGGGTAACCAGTAACAGGATTTATAGGAGAGAATGATTGATAAGATGGTTTCTTTCCAAGAGAGACATGCAGTGGCAAAAGAAAATTGGGACTGGCTGTAAGAGTTACATGAGCAAAAGCTAAGAGTGGTATAAACACCTTTGAATTTATGATTGATAGAAGCAATGTGTTTCAGAGGATCATCAGAAAAGGCAAATAAATTGTTTTCTTGCCTTTTTCTAGTGTATGCTTGTGAGCATGTTTATATTTGTATAAATGAGTGTGCATGTGTGCATGTCTGTATGCATGCACATGTCTGGACACGTTTATATGGGTATATGTACTCTGTTTATGTGTGTGTGTGTGTACATATTTTTTTCAAATTTCAAAGACCTCTTCATCATGTATATCCTTTCCTAAGAACAAGGCTCTACTTAGCTCTGGTTCTAAGGGTAACAGAGAAGAGAAGCCATCTAGAAAGTAGGAATGTAAATAACTGACAGCTTTGAAAAGGGTCTATTTTTATAGAATCATCATTCAAAAGCCTGGTGATGTCTTAGCCATGCCAGTTTGAACTATAACTTCCTTTAATGAAAAATATTTTTTTTTTCAATAATTATAAAGCATATCTTTAGAAAACCAAAGGGTAATGTATGAAGCAATCTTAAAAAGAATCTCCCAACATGGTTCCTAGAGTTCAACCAATAAAGAGTGGACAATTTCACATGGTAATACCAGGTTTAGAAAAAAACTAAGCAGGTCCCATTACTGTAAGTCTCCTCAGGGCATTTAAAATGCTAATGTGAAATTTGAGTCTTCTGGATGGGATCTGATATTTCTCAATATGTGCCTTGTTCATTTATTATTCATTCAGCAAATATGCATTGAGTGCCTGTTACATGCTAGGTGCCACTCTGAGTACTGGGGTGCAGCAGAACACAAGACAGACAGACTCTGCCCCATGAACCCCACTCTATTGAAAAGAAAAGTGCCAGACCAATGGGAAAGGGAAATGGACAGCTCTTTATCTTTCTGCATTATTTCAAACAAAGGAAATTGTTAAGTAGAGAAACATTTGTAAGAGGAAGAGTGGGATTATCAGTAGGAAGCCAGGATCTGCCTACCTTTCCCCTTTCTGGTAATTAACCATCATCTCTGCACTTTCTCATCTTCTTTGTATTGATCTTTCATCATATAATGGCCACAAATAGCTAAAGGAAGGCTTAATAACAAACATTAAAATGAATAAATAATTACAGTCACTAATCTTCCTCAACCAACTGATTATTTGTTCAGTGACACTATTACATAAAACGAGGTTTACATAATTTAAAAGGACATCATCATGCAGTTTTTATAGCTTTTTTCCTACTTGTCCTTGATTCTGATACCCTCTAGGAAGCAGTATAAAGAAATAATTATTGTTGCATATGTAGGGAGAGAGGCAATGGCTTTATACAGGCCGAGGAGCAGTTTAAACTCCAAATGCTTATTAATTTAGAATATCAGATGCAATTTTTACATTTTATCTTTTTATATTTTAACCCATAGTATAACAACTGTAATTATGAACTCTCTAGCAAGTTGTGGCCTTATCACAAAATACCACATTTCTGTATACATTTGATAATATGTTACAATCTATAATTAGTCCTCACATTTTTGATTCTCATTACCTGTAGATTCACTTCACTTTTAATGTTGCTTTTTTTATGATAATATTATTTAAATGGGAAATCTCTGAGTTTCTGTTGCAAAACAACAGAAACAAGTGTCACATAATGTTTTTAAACCACACTTAAAAAAAATCATTTCTACTGAATGCCTCTTAAGAATCATGTGCGTCTATTAAAATGGACGTTTAGTTGACAGAAATGCAGCCCATCATTTTCCATACTCAACTTTGAACTGGGCATGATTACATGAACAGGATCCAGAAGAAAACAGCAAACCTGGAGATTACCTCTAGAAATGGCTTGTGAGGCAAAAGAAGTAGGAATAAAACTTTTGAAATTATTGTTTCACAATTCTAGAGTTGACATTTACAATACGTGTAACCAGAAACCAAACACACTGCCATCGAGTTGAATCCAACTCATAGCGACCCCTCCTTGGGTTTCCGAGGCGGTATCACTACAGAAGTAGATTGCCCAACCTTCCTTCTGAGGAGTGGCTGGTGGGTTTGAACTGCCAGTCTTCTGGTTAGTAGTCTAATGCTTAGGCATTATGCCAACAGAGCTCCTACAATACATGTAAGATACAAAAAAAAAAAAAAAACTCATTGGCATCAAGTCAATTCTGAATCATAATGACCCCCATTGGGTTTCTGAGCCTGTAAATCTTTAGGGAAGTAGATTGCCATCTTCTTTCTGTGGAGTGGCTGGTGAGTTTTAACCACTGAGCTTCTGGTTAGCAGCCAAATGTCTTATCCAAGATGTCAATTAAAAAACAAACAACAACAACAACAGAATTTATAGGTAACAAACATTCAGCATTTAAAATTAATACACACATTTATTGAGTGCCTTCTAGATACCAGGTAGTTTCTCTTTCTTATACCTTTCTCTTTCTTTCTTTGTACATTAGCTCTGCTATTTCTCACTCTCTCTCTCTCTTACTAGACAACTTTGATTTTGTATAGTAAATGTTTTCATGTAACTTTGGTATGAACCAGAAGGGTCTATCTTAGCCCTCCTAACCCTAAATTCACATGACCATTTAGCTGACTCATAGAGCTGAGTATTCTAATTTCCCGAATTCTAAATCTGCCAGGGACTTGATTGAAATAATTTATTTTTTTGTTTCTGCTCATGAAACCCAGATCTGGCTAGACAAAGACATGCTAACACATTTTCATGGCAGAAAAGCTCTGGACAGGGGTTTCCCCATGGGCGGGGGGAGTCTGAGTTAGTAGAGGTCAATTTGGGTATTTGGGCTGCAAGTAACAGAAAGTCCAGGGCAAATTGAATCTGCCTTCAAGCAAGTAGCAGAGAAGCCTCATCAATTCAGGTTTCTTATCTCCAACCAATACCAAGAAGAAAGACCATCTCTTTCATGGAACTATCTTTTGAACAGCCAGGATATCTTCCTCAGAAGCACTCCACCAGAATTCCTTTCATATCTCGTTAACCAGAATGTGTTAACAAGCACATTCCAAACTGATCATTAATTTGCAAATGCCAGTTATCATTACCAGGCCAATTACTGTGATAGGCTGGCAAGTCAGATACATTCCTGAGCTAAGGGAGGACTTTCATCCTCCTTCTTCCTTTGAGGGAAGGGGGGAAAGCATCCTAAAGCAAATTTAGTATCCCTTATCATGTTACTCCACCATTATAATTTTTCCAACTAGAACTTAACATCAAAGCACTATTTGGTGAATTTCCCAGAAAGACTGAAATCCAAGGAAAGCTGACCCAAGAAGACACAGTCCATGCTTCATAATGTGATACTGGGATAGGATGTCTAGATTTTATAATAAAATAAGACTTACTCGAAGCATGTGTGAGTTTGTGTATGAATATGTGTGTAGGTTTCTTTGACAACCTAGCATCCTTAGGCAACTCACTTTACCTCCCTTGAAAGACTCAGTAGCCAAATAGAAGCTATATCATTTGCCCAGTATCCTCCCCAGGTTGTTATTAGAAGTGATGCTTGCGGAATGGTTTTAAAGCTCTGAAGCTAAAAGTTAATTCAGGGCATTATCACGTCTCTTTCTCATTAACACCCTAAAATCCCTCATGCAGATATGAAATGTCCATAGGAAAAATAACATGTTCATATAAATAAATAAAAATATGTAAAATAATAGTTTGAATAAAAACTGGCTGGCTTTAGATTTGGTCCTATTTTTGAAATGAGGTCAGTCCGGTTGGGTTTTGAATTTCAATAGAGAAATTTTGCATGGCACTCTGAGTTATACAAAGATATTTTAAATGTTGGGAAGAAGAAAGCCCCTCACAGATAGCAGCAGGAATCACACTGGCAGAGTTGAAGGAAGTAGGGAAACAAATGCAAAATGAGGAGAACAAATACATATTTTCTCTCAGGGTGTTCAAAGAGCAGAAGAATAAAGGAGTCAAAGGGACACAGTCATAGAAGGCAGCTAATATTGCACCACCAAAAACAGCAGGGATTCCTGCTGAAACAGAAAAGAGAGGAGCAGAGCATAGGATGGGGCTCAGGTGGTCATGAGGATAGTGTGGTGCAGTGACAAGGACAATGTGCCAAGAACCTGATCACCTCGGGTTTTGGTTTTGTCCTGGCCTTATTATTGTTGAGTCTTTTGACTTTGGGCATGTCATGGCATATTACAGAGGCCCTGTTGTTGTTGTTCTTATGTGCCATTGAGTCAGACCTGACTCATAGCGACCCCTCCTTGAGTTTCAGAGGTGGTATCACTACAGAAGTAGATTGCCCAACCTTCTTTCCAAGGAATCGCTGGTGAGTTCGAACCACCAGCCTTCTGGTTAGCAGTCAAGTGCCTTAGGCACTATTCTACCAGAGCTCCTACAGAGGCCCTGGGTGGGGCAAACTATTAAGCATTTATCTACTAACTAGCCTTAAGTTTGTTGGATCAAACCTACCCAGAGGCACCTTGGAAGTCAAGGTTTGGCACTCGGCTTTGGAAATATCTCAGCTTTGAGAACCCTATGAAGCAGTTTTACTCTGCACACATGGTGTTGACAACAGTCAGGACAACTCAATGACAACAAAAAACATCATCATATATAAGACTCAACTTTTTTTATCTGTGAAATGAGGGGTTTGGATATTATTACCATGACTGTCAGAGAAACCTGATTTAAAGCAGAAGGTCATGTCAGAGATTATATATACCTGGCTCTCGTCATCTACGTTCGTTGGTACTTTAAGACAGCTAGCATTGAGGCCTCAAGAAACATATAGGAGGGCCATGCACTCCAAATTTTCTTACTGATAGAGAGTCACAGAAAATGAGTTGGAGACCAATGATCTTCTAGAAATAGTACATCACCATAGTATAACATCAGTGTAAGATGTCTTTTACATGTTTAAACTCTAAGGCAACTGGAGGCAAATATGCCTTTTTGATACTAGTCTACTGATGTTAATATTATGGGTAACTTTAAATGGTTTCTTTTTTATTTATCTCAGGTCAATCATTTCAATTCAATTTTGGAACTGTCAATGTAACTATATAGGTAAGTTTAGTTTCATATTTTGTCTTTCCTCTTTCTTTGAGATTAATATTTGATTATATACTATTATTTCAAGTACTTTTTTTTTTAACTATAAATGTACTACCTTGATGGAAACCATAGGGGAGAATAGGAAGCACAGAAAGAAAATGGACAACAAACGGGAGTGAGAAAAGATATATTAAGATTAGAAGGAAGAGGAAACAGGAATATAAGACAGGAAAGCAAGAAAGAAAAGATCAGAAGAGTCATTTGACCAGAAGCTCTTCCGAGTCATGGTATTAGGTATTCAGAACACATCCATTGGGAAAGGAAAGAAACAAGTCATTTTTGGCAAACGTAAGAGGAGCTTCATCAATGGGCATCAGAATGTGAGATCCAAAGATGCTTTACATTCTAAGCTAGGAAATTGTCAACACAGTTTTTCAAAATATTTATCGAATAAGCATGCTAAGATTTCTCCAGAGAAACCATTTCAATCAAGAAAAGAATGTCTTCTAATAACAGATAAAGCAACGTTTAAGAAATGTGTAGGTTGGTGTGACTAGAACATCCATCTCCTAGAAACTTTCCCTCTATTTACTGAAATGATATAGAATTAAGCTTGGGAGTTGCTTATCAACTAAAATTTCTGGGGCAAAACATCACTTTGACTTTATTCATAAATTCATTTTATTGGGAAAAGAAAAATTAAAAATCAGGTGCTAAAGCATCATGTATGTAATGACCCCCAAATGATCTGATTTACAGAATGAAGACTTCCAGCTATATAGTTTCCCCAAAAGCAGTTTTGTATCACTATAAATGTGTGTAACCTGCCAGTTAATATTATTATGAATGAGTTAAAATACACATCTGGAACTGGCCACATTGACCTTTTCAGTAGTGCTAAGTTTTTCAGTGGCCACTACTTGATACAGTGATACCTACTTTAATAACTTACTATTTTGAGACTTTAGCTAGATGTTTATTACTTTAAGTAGAAAACTGCACCTAGGTTAGCTAGAGACAGATGTTAATACAATTTGTGTGTATGTAAATGTGTGTGTGTAGAGACAGTCGAAATGGGGTAACTTGAATGGAAGTGAATAAAATTGAAATATGAAGTAAAGAATGCTATTGTTCAGTGCTATCTAGCTGTTTCTGACCCACAACTACCCTATGTACTACAGAACGAAACACTGCCCAGTCCTGTGCTATCCGTGAGTCCATTGTTGCAGCCACTGTGTCAATCTATCTCATGGAGAATCTTCCCCTTTTCTGCTTTTCTCTATTTATTGTCCAGCTTTCACGTGCATATGAGACAATTAAACATACCATGGCTTGGGTCAGGTGCACCTTAGTCTTTACATCTTTGCTCCTTACCACTGTAAGAGGTTTTTGGAGTATATTTGCCTAATGCAACATGTCATTTGAATTCTTGACTGCTGCTCCCGTGGGCATCGATTGTGGATCCAAGTCAAATGAAATCCTTGACAATGTCAATCTTTTCTCCGTTTATGGTGATATTGCTTGTTGGTCCAGTTGTGAGAATTTTTGTTTTCTTTATGTTGAGGTGCAATCTATACTGAAGGATGTAGTCTTTGATCTTCATCAGTAAGTGCTTCAAATCTTTGTTTTCAGCAAGCGAGGTTGCATCATTTGCATGTTGCAGGTTGTTCATGAGTCTTCCTCCAATCCTGATGCCATGTTCTTCATCCAGTTTCTTGGATTACTTGCCCATCATAGATATTGAATAAGTATGGTGAACAAATGTGTAAATAAACACAGAAAGTGCCCCATGTTGAACTAGTGCTGGGTAAAGGGAGATAGAAGAAGACAAAGTGTGGGTTGGATGGCTAGGAGGCTATTTTAGATAGGATGGTAAGCATGAAAATCTCTGGTAAAGTCACAATGGAGCAGAAAACTAAAGAAAAAGAGAAATGTAGACAAAAGATAGGGGGAGCAGCCTAGGGAGAGAAGCAGTAAGAAGGCCCTGATGGAAGAGTGTGCTACGTTTGTCTTTCTAACAATTGATTTAACTTAATTTTTTGATACTGTGATTTGGGTGCAAGTGTCCAGAGCAAATAGGTTTCCATTCAACTATTCATACAAATTTTGTTTTGTGACATTCATTGTAGTTCAAACAATATAAAAGCACTCTTTCCATTTCCTCCCTGTGTTTACCATTTCCCTTCCTCCTTCTTTCCTATTCCTTCCTGCCTTTTTAGCTTTATTCCTGGGCAAATGCTGCCCTTTAGATCCCTTACAGTAGATTATTCTAAGGAGTGTGTAACACCTTGTATTATTTTTCAACTTATAAGCATCTATCAGGGGTTCCACCAGTGTATATCAGATCAGTAATCCTGTTTGTTTGTTTGTTTTAATTATCTTGAGTTTTGTTGCACATTTTTTTCCCACTCTCTCTAGAATCTCCTATTGTGATCACTTTTACAGTGGTCAGAAGTGGTAGCTAGGCACCATCCAGTTCTTCTTGTCTCTTGAGGAAGAACAAGAAGGTCCAGCATATACTATAGAAAGGAGGGGGTTAAAGTTCCTGTGGACAGATTACAAAGGACCTTATATATGCTGCATGAACTTTGGCATTGTCTCTTTAGACAGTTTTGACAGGGAATTGTCCATTTCTGAGTTTTGTTTTTGAAAGCTCATTGTGTTGGTTGTGTGAAGAATAGACTGTAGGAGCCAAAGGAAGGGGAAATATTAGAACAAAATACAGGTATTTGCAAGGATAAAGATGGGGAGAATGGGTGGATCCTGTTTATGTTTTAAAGGTAACGTCAGAGGATTTTCTGAGAGATCAGGTGGGTGTGGGATAAGACATAAAGAGAGAAGACAAAGACTGAAGAAATCACTGCCCATCAAATCAATTCCAACTCATAACCACCTCATTGGTTTTCCAAGGCTGTAAATTGTCTCATCTTCCTCACGTGGAGCAACTGGTGGGTTTGAACTGCTGACCTTCTTGTTAGCATCCAGATGTCTTAAGTACTATGCCACCAGAGCTCCATATATTAAATACACACACACACACACACACAATTTCACCCAAAACAAACATAGTTCAATGATTCATCATAATGTAGCTACCACATATGTCAAGAAAATAGAACATCACCTACACATCAGAAGCCTCATACACCTTCCAAAAGCGACCCCTTTCTCCAAAATAATCATTTGCCTAATGTTTACATGCCAATACCCACTGACATCAAGTTGATTCTGACTCATACCAACCCAACTGAATTTCCAAGACTAAATCTTTACAGAAGTAGTTCGCCCCATCTTCCTCACATGGAGCAGCAGGTGGAGCATCAGAGCTCCTTAATGATTATATAGTCATCACTTTACTTTTCTTTATCCTTTTACCACGTAGGCATTGATCACTAAACACCAGAGTTAAGTGTTCCCTGTTCATGTTTACATATTTACATGAGTCACATCCTACAACATATGCTATTATGTTTCCGATACCTTTGAATCATAATTATATTGCAAGACTCTTCCATGCTGTTGGATATAAATTCATTATTATTATTATTATTAATTTGTTTGTTTCTGTATTTATGTACTTACTTCTTATTTATTCTTTCTGGCTATTATTCCATTATGTGACCATATTACAATTTATTTGTTAAATATATCAGTAAAGAGTGCTTGAATTGGTACCTCTTCTTGACAACTCTGAATAATGCTTCTACAAATATATAGTACACATGCCTTGGTGGAAATTTGCACAGAATTCTACTGGTTTTATACCAAAAGTGGGATTGTCAGATGGCAGAGCATGTATATTCTCAACTTTACTAGATGATGCCAAACAGTGTGCAAATCTATATGTACTAATATATGCTCCCCCAAGCACTAGAGGAGAGTTTTATTAGTGGTAAATCCTTTTTAATATTTTAATGTCATTTTCCCTAATGGTTCATATTTTGTGAGAGTATAGAAGTATTTTATTTTTATTTTGACTCTCATTTTCCTGGCTATTAATGAAGCAAACCTCCCCCCCCCCTCCCAGTTTCTATGTTCTTTTCTGTGAGAATTCCTGTCTAATCTTCCAATATTTCTTTGCAATAGCATGTTTTTCTTGTTATTTTTTGGGGATGTATTTTTGATTTTTTTTTTTTCTCTGTTAAAATGACAGCCAAGAAAACCCTACTGAACAATTCTTCTCTGTAACACAAAATCACTCTTCTGGTTACTTAGTGCCGCTCTAATAGGAATATACCACAAATGGGTTGGCCTTAACAAACAGGAGTTTATTCTTACTATTTGGAGGCTTTAAGTCCAAATTCAAAGTGCCAGGCTCTAGGGGCTGGGTGAAAACCCCTCAACCTTGGGCTTCAGCTCTGCCTCCTGCTCCCAGTCCACTGGAGCTGGAGGCGTTACTTCACTCAGACAGCTGCTGGCTGCTGAGGCTGAGAAGCCCCAAGGTTGACAAGTAAAAAGGCACAGTCCCGATGTTACCAAACCACACAGCAGGCCATTAACTTAAGTCCATTGTAAGTCCCAAGGTCAGCAGAGCATAGCAGGCTGCTGAGCAACAACACGGCTACATGCAGGCTCTAAACGTGCCATAGGCTAGAGACCATTCCCAAAGCTGCTTCTTATACAGGAAGCAGACCACATACCCAAAGCAGCTACTCAGCTGCTTGTGGTAGATCCCACCATGGAGTTGATTGCCAGTCTCATTATGAGGAATAATTACCACCAGCTGCCCAGGCCAAGTTGACACAAAAACATAACCACCACAATTCCACCCCTTGTCAAATTGGCACCTGTACAGATCTTCAATGGGTAACATCTGTGCAGGTCCTCTCCACTGGGTGCCTCCAGTCCCCTAGTTCCTGATAGGTGATCTCACTTCCTTGGCCTGGTGGGCCCCATCTGTTTCTCTCCTTTTTGGGGATGGTAGCCCTGCCCCCTCACTCTTGGGCAGAAGCTATGGCTCCATCCCACTAGCTCACATGAATGAGAAGCCCCACACTCCAGAACCAAGTTGGTGAAAGTCTCACTATGAAAACTAGGGGGTTGTAGTGGTTCCACCCCCAAAGGCCATGGTCCTACCCTTTCAGGCTGAGGCAGCTCTGCTTCCATTTCCTTGGTCTCTCCATTTCTTCTGATTAATGCCAAAGGCAACCCACTCTGCTGGAAATCTTCCTGCCCCCAAAGCATTCAGCTTTCTTGCTCCATGGGCTGGCCTAGCCACTCAAACTGGCCCAGCCAAGTTGACACAGAAACATAACCACCACAGTCACTATTAGCAGAATCAAGCGAAGAGCAACTAACAACAACAATAACAATCTTCACAACAATAGTGCAAGGTCAGCATTACCATTATGAAGAAAGGTAGTTTAGCAGAGCATTCAGAAAGTTGACTTAGGAGTGGAACTACCTAGTTTTGAGCACATGGTCTGTCACTGAATCAGTGAGTGAACTTGGAAAATATCTACAACCATCTGTTTCAACTTCCTCATCACTAACTTGTGGAGCACATAATATGCCAACTCTCTCACATGACGTAGATGAGGATTAAACAAGTTACAAATTGCCATCAATTCCAACTCATGGTGACCCATATCTATCAGGGTAGAAATGTGGTTCTTAGGGTTTTCTTCTTCTTTTCTCTTTTTTCATTTTCATTGTGGTGAAAACATACACAACAAGACAGACATTCACCAATATAACAACTTCCACATTTACCGTTCAGGGACATTGATGACATTTTTCATGTTTTGCCACTGTTATTGCTATCATTTTCCAAAATATTCCACCATCATTAGCATATAATCAATGTCTGCAAACAAATGCTTAGCCATTGCCCTCCCTCCTACCCCTGGTAATCACTAATAATATTTGGTTTCCATAAATATATGTAGATATAGATATATAGATATATATAGATATGTTTTTTTATAATAGTGGACTAATGCAATATTGGTCTTACTGTGATTGACTTATTTCACTCAGCATAACGTCTTCCATGTTCATCCACATTATGTGGTGTTTTGCAGATTCTACATTATTCTTTAGGGTTGCATATTATTCCGTTGTGTGTATGTAACAAAGTTTGTTTATCCATTCTTTAGTTGATGGGCACTTGTATTGATCTCTTTGCTACTGTGAACAGGACTGTGATAAACATGGGTGTGCATCTATTCATGTCTTACCTCTCAATTTCTTAGGATATATGCCTACCGATGAGATTGCTGGGTCAAATGGTGTTTCTATTCTCACCTTTTTAAGTAACTGATATATTGATTTCCACAGTGTTTATATCATTTTATTGCCACACCAGTAGTGTATGAGAGTTCCAATACTTACACATCCTCGCCAGTATTTGTTATTTTATGTCTTGTTGAGCTTTGCTATTAATGCTGGGATGAAATGGTATCTCATGGTTGCTTTGATTTGCATCTCTCCAATGGTTAATTAGGAGCTCTGGTAGCATAGTGCCTAAGGCACTTGACTGCTAACCAGAGGTCTGGTTGTTCAAACCCACCAGCCACTCCTCGGAAGGAAGGTTGGACAATCTACCTATGTAGTGATACTGCCTTGGAAACCCAAGGGGGGATTTCTATGTGTCCGGGCCAACTCAATGGCACATAACAACAACAACAATGGCTAATTATCCTGAATGTTTCTTCATGTATTTGTTGGCTGCTTGAATATCTTCCTTGGTGAAGTGTCTTTTCATGTCTTCTACTCATTTTTAATTAGATAGTTTGTCTTTCTGTTGTTGAGATGTTAGAGTTTTCCATGCATGTTAGACAAAAGTGCTTTGTCTGATATGACATTGCTGAATATTTTTTCTCCCTTTCTGTAGCTTCTCTTTTTTACTTTTTTTGAGAAGTCTTTTGATGCACATAAGAATTTAATTTTTAGAAGGTTCCAATCATATAGTTTATCTTCTATTGTTTATGCATCTTCGGTCTGATCGGTCCCTTAGCAAAGTAGCATTGAGATATTTGTCTTCAATCTCATTAATTCTGCCTTCCATTGATTACATTCTACTCTATAGCCCATTCGATGTGTTATCTATTTCTGAAGTATTACTATTAATCTTCTGAATTTCTATTTGCTGTTTTTGTATTGTTTCTAATTTTTAGTTTATTTTGTCAGTTTGTTCCTATATTGTTTTACTAAATTTTTCCAGAGTTTTGTCTGTGTTTTCCTTAATTTTGGCAGTTTTTTCCTTTATCTTGTCAATGTTCTCCTTGATCTGCCTCTTAATCTGTTGAATGTACCTGTGGTAATTCAAGTTGTGTGTCAACTGGTTGGGCCTGGTTGAGTGGTTGGGCAGCTGGATGTAGTTATTCCCCATGGTGAAAATGGTAATTTACTCCATAGTGGAATCTACTGGAGCAGCTGAGTAGCTGCTTTGGGGTCGTGGTCTGCTTCCTGTATATAAGAAGTATCTTTGAGGAAGGTCTCTAGCTTCTTGGCACCCTTGGGCCCTGCATGCAGCAAAGTTGTCATTCTGCAGCCTGCCATGCTCTGCCAATCTTAAAACTGTTAATATACTTGGATCAATGGCCTACCTTGGGGTTTGGTAATACCAGAACTGTGCCTTTTTACTTGTCAACCTTGAGTTTGTCAGCCTCAGCAGCCACCACCTCCCTGAGTGAAGAAAGTCTCCAGCTTCAGTGTGTCAGGAGCAAGAGGCAAGATGAAGCCCAAGGTCAAGGGGCTTTCATTCAGCCCCTAGAACTTGGCACTTTGAATTCAGACTTCTAGCCTCCCAAAACTGTAGGAGAATAGGCTACTGTTTGTTAAAGCATCCCATTTGTGGTATATTCCTGTCAGAGTATCACTAAGTAACCAAAACAGTACCCAAATATAATTCTTTTGAATTCCTTTTTGTGAAGTTCCAATTCTGCTTCTTCCCCAGTCATGCTTTCTGGTTTTGTACCCTTGCCCCTTGTTTCTACTACTTTATCTTGCTTTTTTGTGTGTACGTTGATGGTTTGTTGTCTCTGAGACATTTTGGTGTTGTTGTATTTATGTTTTTTAGTTTGTGGTTGTATGTTGGTGTAATTCACCCAAAATATCTTTTTTCCCTTTATTTTGTTTTGCTATATCTGCATGAGCAGGGTACTGTGCTCCTCTATTTGTTAGTTTTTAGCACTTAGATACTCACTGCCTGTCTATTGATGGGTGTAATAGAGAAGGAAGTATGTGCACAGATCTGTGTTAGCTGTTCATAAGGATCAGTTGAGGTTGAGTTGAGCTGGTATTGGCCACTCTATACCATGGGTCAGTTGGTGCAAGACCCGCTTGTCGTGTTCACTCAGTGGGGAGGGGGCTGCAGGAGGTGTAGTTAGGGTTGGATTGTGTGGGAATGATTACTGTCTCCCATTCAGGTAGACAAAAAATAGTAATAATAAAAACAAGAGAACAAAAAAATTCAAACTGCATTAAAAAAACAGGAACAGATGCAAAAGGAAAAAAAAGAAAAGAAAAAAAGAGAAAAAAACACAATAAATGGGAAGAAAAATTTCAAAATATGTTATAAAAGGTTAAAAGAAAGATACTGGGCAAAAGAGAAAAAAAAAAAAGAAAGAAAGAAAGAAAGAAAAAGCCACAGTATCTCTGAAGGGATGAATGAGAGAAAAGAGCAAGAGGACTGAAAGAATAATAAAGAAAAAAATGGGAAAACTGAAAAAGGAAAAACAAGGAATTGAGAGAAACAAAAGAAAAGAAGAAAGGCACTAAGAAAAGGGAAGAGGTGGGAAAAAAAAAAGGAGGAAGATAAAAAGAATAATTTAAAACAAAACTGTGGGGGGCAGGGTATGGCACCCATGCTGTGTCAGGGTATATAGATGGGGATAGAATTCCCGCTAATCAAGAAGTTGGATGGGGTGGGGATGGCCATGGCTCTGGTTCATCAAGAGGTTGTGTAGTATAAGAGTAAGAAGAGGAACACACCTTTCTAGTTGTCAGCCCCCAGTGTGGTTACCCATGGTGTTCTTGCAAGTGGATTCTATCCTTAGGCCACTGTTCAGATAAGAACACCACTTGCATGTATTCAAAACGACCACATCCACTGCTAGCAAATATTCAAAATGACTTCACCTTCAGGACAGTATGTGGTCACTGGTGGTAACAGTTCTGTTTGTCTATTTCTTTGGTGTTTTCCTTTCTGGTTGCCAGGGACCATCCAGTCCTTGCCCATGTGGTCTTTGGTGAGCAGGGTCAATTCTTAGGTTGCTATCAGGAAACACTCAAAATGATTGTGCCCTCAGGATAGCTGACAGTCCACCACTCCATTTGTCTTCTTACTCACTGTTTCATTCAGTTTCTTCCACTAGTTGATATTTAATGTACTTCTTTATCCTTCCTTTCAAAGTTCGGAGTCCCAGGATTGCCTTCTGGATTGATTTCAATTGGTTACTCATCACTTTGTTGCAAAGAGTCTGTGTAGCTTGTCTGCCTATTCCGCTGTTTTTGTCAGAACTCTCTAATCTGGATTTTTCAGTTATTCTGGAATCAAGATTTTTGTCAATTATATCATTTTACATTCAGTGGCTTGTTTTTTTCAATCTTTTAATAACGTCTTTGATCAGCTTTATCTATCTTTTCCTTTAGGTACGTACTTCCTGAATCCCATTAAAGAATTTAGACATGTTTTCTTCATTAAGTGGTGAAAGTAACTCATGAGGACATCTAGGTTTCAAGATTTCACGGTGGAATTTTAAGTATGGATTCAACTTCTTAAGTAAAGTACTTCTTTTGCCCATATGGTTAGTTGTAATTTTCTAAGATTTTGTCCATTTCCGTTTCATCTAACTTTTCAAACCTATTGAAATATATATATTTTTAAAATCTACATTGATCATATCTGTTTTATTCCTGATTCTGCTTATTAAAGCCTTTACTCCATTTTTCTCAGTCAGAATCTCCAGGTATTTGTTGATTATGTCATTGCCCTCTCACCAAGAAAATACACACACACACCAAACAACACAAATCCAGAGTTTTTGGTGTCCTTCTATTTCTGAGACTCTGTGAAAAGTGCAGTTTGATCACTGTATCTGTCAGCCACCACATTTTCCAAACTCCAAAACATTAAACCCATTGCCATTGAGTTGATTCAGACTCATAGGAAAATAAATAATGCCTTTATGGGGAGTGTTCTGGTTCCCTAGTGCTGCTCTGACGAGAAATATACAACAAATGGGATGGCTTAAACAAACAGGAGTTTAGTCTTACAATTTGGAGGCTTTAAGTCCAAGTTCAAAGTGCCAAGCTCTAGGGGCTGGGTGAAAACCCCTCAACCGTGGGGTCCAGCTCTGCCTCCTGCTTTCCTCTCTAGACTGCATCTCTGCACCAGTACTCTCATATATATGTGAAAACTAATTATGCTCAGTGGGGGCATAATTATTAAAAGCTTATATTTAATTCTAATTCTGTTTTAAATGTGTTTGCTTTATAACATACAAAACTCTACCAATACAAATATCAAATCAACATTATAATCAAACCCTTGACAATATTCTGACTGGTATTTTTTTCTCATTTATGTTCATTTATTTTCTCTCCCAATTTATTCTATATGGTTCTATGGATGATGGAAATCATGTTCTCCTGGCCCTCCCAGCCACACCACTTCAAAAACACATATAACATAGGCTATGGCTACAGTAGCCAATAACCTTTACTGAGTAAAACATGGGTCAAACTAAATAAAGGAGTACATTTAATTTTTTATGACAATTTATAATTATCAAGACAACCAACTGCTTCACATTCTAGGGCTCCAACAAACATTTTATTTCTCATTTTATTGACACTGCTTGAAAATCCCCAGTCTGAGGAAAACCTCCAAAAATGGTCTCAAAAACCCCAAATGAATAGGGAAAGTGTTGTTGGGAAATGAGCCCAATTCTTCTCTGTGATTTTCTTTGCAGCAGTTGTGTGAATACTATCAATAAACAGCAGATAAATTTCCTCCTTTTAATATACAACTCCTTCTTTTTCTATAATATGTCTTTTTTTTTATTAGGTTTTTAAGTTATAGCCTTAGCTTCTGATGATTATTCATATCATCTTTATTCCAGATTAAAAGCCTTTAAGTAAATAACCAAGACTTGAAAAACTGTGGCGGATAATTCTTACATAGCAGAACTTCATTATTTGGTTCTGTCATCCTCCCCTTCCTCCTGCAATCCCTTTTATTCTAATTTTTTTGTCTACTTAGTAACATTATTTCTTGTGTACTTTTACACCATTTCAGTATAAATGGTATAATTAGCAGTGGAAAATATTTTGTTGTCTTCCTGCATTTATTTATGTTCAAAGGATCATGTAAAGTTCTGCTACATTAAAATTTAATTTGAAAGAAAACGAGTTTTGTTCATTTCTCAGTGTAATGCCCATTTCTGTTCAGCTTGTATGAATGATAAAATATTATCAGCCTATGTTTTTCTATTTGGTTTCTAGGCATTTGTGTAAACTAGTTTGGAAAAACAAGTGTTGCTTTGTTAGGCATGTGTTCAAGAAAGTATTGTAGAGACATATTTTATTCTGGGCACTCTGTCACTGTGACAGAGCCCAATCCATTATTTAGCAGTTAATTTGTTAATCAATTGACCAATTGGTTCAGGGATTTTTTATTTTTTTTTTAATTCTTAGATCACCAAAAAACAGGGGAGGAAGGGGGAATAAAATAAAATAAACACACACACACACAGACACACACACACAAAAACCCTTCTCTGTAGGGTAAATTTAAGGAAATTGCATCAGAATCAAAAAGGCACTGGTGTTTACAGATCTAGATTGAATCTGACACAGATTGGCAAACAATGAAAAAGGTTCCCTTGCTTGAAGCATAAACATATGGAATCTCACCAGCCAGATCTCAAACCTCAGAAAGTAAGTAAATTGTCCTTCTGGGTGGAGGTGTGGGGCAGGAGGAGGAAGGGTAAAGCAACCCTAGGTTTGCTTGAAATTGCCCAGATTTCCTTTCCAAGGTCAAGGAAAGGATAAGAAGATTTCTACCCTTTCTAGTTTTACTGCAGGTCTTTCCTCTTCCTCTCCTCGTCTGTCTTGGACTGTGAATACATACACTCTGATGCCATGAGTGCTTAAGAAAGGGGAGAATTGTGAAATTCACAACTAAAATTTGTTGCTATGGATGATCAGATCAGTGTGCAGACAAATCAATAAGTCGATCAATTGTAATTGCAATTAATGAGTATTTTAATAGAGAAATTAAGCCATGCCAATTAATTTTTATGTACCAAGTTTATTTTCTTCTCTTTAGGACTTGCTTTTAACCATATTTTTTCAGGTATGTATGAGGAGTGTGTGTGTGTGTGTGTGTGTGTGTGTGTAAGAAAGACTGAAAGAGAAAGAGAACAAGAGAGGAAGAGAGAGATCGTGACAGTCCCAACTATTGTCTCATTTAGCAGGCAGGGCTCAGCTAGGCAAACAGCTTATGTACAGGGGAAGGTTTGTATTTAGCTAACCTTGTATGAGTTAAAATCACAAAAGAATATTTCTATTCTCAGCATTTTTTTTTTTTTTTCTCTTGGAACTTCTTCCACAAACCCCAATTCTCATGATTACAGCATAATACTCTTCCGGTGATGCAGTGCCTAAGGCATTTGACTGTTAACCACAGGTTGGAGGTTCAAACCTACCCGCCACTCTCCGCAGAATGAAGACAGGTCAATATACTTCCGTAAAGATTTACCACCTCAGAATCCCAAAGGGGGTCGCTATGAGTTGGGATCAACTGGATGGCAGTGAGTTTGGTTTTGGTTTTGGCTCTAAATGTAACATATAGCATAACCATGGCTGTGCTTGGTTGGTCCAGGGTTAAAGACCTGATGAATAATAGATTAATCATTCTCTCCTGAGAGATTTGAAACTAGCCTAAAACACCCTTATCTCCACATGACTTTATTTTGAATGGTGAAAATAAAACCATGGAGGAATGACCAGTCCTTGCTTGTTAGGTAGATTGGATGCACAGCAAACAGTCTAGAAAAAGAAAGGTGATAAAAACTAATTATAAAAGAGCAGATATGAAAGGGAACCAG
This sequence comes from Orycteropus afer afer, assembly GCF_000298275.1. Classification (NCBI taxonomy): domain Eukaryota; kingdom Metazoa; phylum Chordata; class Mammalia; order Tubulidentata; family Orycteropodidae; genus Orycteropus; species Orycteropus afer. Next base: position 1,359,120 of record NW_006922137.1, read on the forward strand.
AAAGTAGGAATTGAATTTAACCCTAGGCCCTCAGCATCCCTGTGACTCAACTTTATGCCGCCCTTGCACTCCTTGACACATTCTGGCATTTATGATGTAATCTGCTTTTTGCTTAATCAACTTTGATCTGGTTTTATTATCTTTCCACCAACAGACTTAAATAATATATCACTCCAGGATAGTTTTAAGCCACAGCCTGAATATACAAGAGAAGAAAATTGTTAATTCTCATAAATAGTGTTACATGGAAAAATTATGTACTGATTCTTTTTATTTTTAATTTAGTTTGGTTATTTTGTGACAGGGGAACTCTAATTTTGAGAAAATTTTAAAATTCTTTAGGCAATTTCTAGGCCTCTATTTTTTTTTAATTTTCGTATGTTACAATGTATTACATGACTGAAAACCAACTAACCAAATGACATCTTATTCTTACACTTCACTCTAAGAAAAAATATTTTGATGCATAGGCTGAATTTAAGTACCAAACCACTAAACTAAACTCATTGCTGTGGAGTTGGATCCTAGTCACAGTGACCCCTCCTTGGGTTTCCAAGGTAGTATCACTACAGAAGTAGATTGCCCAATCTTCCTTCCAAGGAGTAGCTGGTGGGTTTAAACCACCAGCTTTTTGGCTGGCAGTCAAATGCCTTAGGCACTATGCCACCAGAGCTCCCGAATATAAGTACAGGAATAAAGAAATGTGAGCGGGTAGGAGATACTGTAATTAATTCAGAGTAAGCACAGGAGAAAGATAATAAAGACCTGAAGAAATGTATCGAATGCTATTTGAGGAGCATGACAGCATGGGCTTACTTGTGAGAAGTGTATGAGCACAAGCCCGAGGCAGCAGCCCAGTAATGTGTAGGTGACATAGTCCATCTCTCCCAGAATGCACCAGGCTGATCCAGTTTGCCTTCCACTTTCACATATTTTGTCTGACTTTCAAGGCCTACCTGCCTTCTCACTTCCTCTATGAAGTCTTTTCTGATTTTACTAGTTCATTCTTGTGCTTAAATGAACTTCGACCAAATAACAGGGCTTTTTCTTTCATTGATTTCTCTATTTTGTGATTTCTTCTCTGATCCTCACTATTGCATCCATTCTGCTTCCTTTGTGTTTATTTTGCTCTCCTTTTTCTACTTTCTTGAAGTAGGAATGGAGATCATTCATTGAACTCTTTTTCCCTTTTCTGATGTAAGTATTTAGGCCCATAAACTCCCCCCCAAGCACAGTTTTGGAGCTGTATCCCACTTAATTTGGTACATTGTGATGCCATTTTCATTTATTTCTAGGTATTTCTTAAAAATTTCTTTTCAGACATGGATATTTAGAAGTATATTGTTCCATTTTCATATGTTTAGAAATAGTTTTACTGCCTTTTATTATTGGTTCCTAGTTTGGTTTCATGTTGGTCAGATTGCCTTTCTTCACTCAAGTATGATGTTCTTGGTCCTTGATCAGATGGGCAATTTTTAGATTGTACCTGGATCATCTTGTCTGTTGTATGAGAGGAGACTGGATCCTGCTTAAATCTTTTGCTTTAGTTGGCAGCCACTCTATTTTAGCTTAACACACAGGCAGGATCTTTCCTACTTCTGTGGCCTTGAGTCTAATGACAGTTTAATTTTCATAGCCTCTGTGGTGTGATTCTGGTCCTGCTGGTGCTACTTGACTGTACGGAAGGTGTTTCCTCAGACTGGGCCATGGAATATCTCTCAATGGAGAAAGGTAGCCTTAGGCCCTGGTGGATGAAGATACTTCCTGATCTGGGTCACTTGTGATTAGGTTCCTCATGCAAGAACTGTCTCCTTGCCCTGTTGCCTCTTACAGGGAGAAGAGAGTCTCTCTCAGGCCTTCATGTACATATGTACCTATAGGTAGTTCTGAAGGGACTCTGGTGGCTCAGTGCCTAAGGCATTGGACTGCTAACCAGAAGGTTGATGGTTCAAATCCATCAATCACTCTGCAGAAGGAAGATGGGCAATCTACTTCCATAAAGATTTAACACCTCTGAAACCCAATGAGGGGTTGCTGTGAGTCAGAATGGACTCAATGGTAGTGAGGTATTTTTTTTTTCTTCTTCTTCTCTTTTTTCTTTTTCTATTTTGATAGGTAGTTCTGTCCATACACTGTGGCAGCTTCCATCTGGAGTCTGGGAGTGTCAGGCCCAGTGTGGAAGGAGAATAGTTTCTCTAGGCAGGAGTCCAGATAGAACCCCTTTGCCAGGTATATCAGGCCTGCCTGCCGTTGTCAGAGGAATCCCCATTTGGTCTGGTGGAGGAATGAGCCTCCCTAGGCTGTACTCGGTTGCTAGGATAGGGGTTAGGGAACTTGGGGTCTCGGTCACTTCTGCTGCTGAGTGCTGGCATATTTCTCTCATCCTGGAGTCCCAAAGCAGTTTGCCTCCTTATTATCAGATCCAGAGTTCTGCTTTTGCTTTCTTCCGTGTTATTTCATGGGTGGGTCGTTGTCCTTGCCCAGAGGAACAGGGAAAATTGATCCGTGCCATCTCTTCCAGACAGACCAGAAATCACTTTATTTCTATATTTTAAAAAATAATCCATCAATAGATTTTTCTCTCCATTCCTGTAGTTTTCTTTTCTAAGACAGAGATGGTTGATTTTTCTGTTTACTCCAATAGGGTAAAAACTCCAAAATGACATTGGAAATGATCAACCTTTGTCTCCTTGTAAGGTACAAATACAAGTGCTTGTTGGCAAAGTACCAACTTTTTTTCAGCATTTGCCTCCTTTCCCTGTTGCTTCTCACAGGAAGAACTTTTTTTTTTTTTTTTGCTAAAAAAAAAAGAAAGAGAAAAAAAAAAGAAAGAAAGAAATGCTGGAGTGAAAGTTCGCCAGAAAACAATAGTCACAGAAAATCATGGTGGTTCACCCATGATGGGGAAACACCATCAAGATAGTTCGGAGAGGGAAAGAAAGAAACCTCCAACTTGTGAAGAAGAGCTGCTGAAACTTACTGATGTTCACAGATAAGGCTGCTCAGGGAAAAACCTTTTTTTTTTTTTTAAAAAAAACTTTTTTTGTAATTTGGGTGAAATTGTATAAAGCTGATCCATTTTACATTCAACAGTTCATATACACATTTTACTTTGTGACACATTCCTCACAGTGTAACATGTCACCTCCTACTTCCTCTCTGTGATTACCCTTTCCCTGTGTCCTAGCCTATGCATTCCTGTGTCCTTAGATTTTTCCCTGTCCCAAGGCTGCCCTTATTATCTCCCATATTTGACTGTTCTATGGAGTACATCTCCCTGGTTTTAAGTGTTCAGTTCATTGTCTATTTTGGCTGAGAATTAAGCCACGGGAGTGAGTTCAATTCCAGGCCCAAACCAGTTGCTTCTTTCTCCAAGTACCTACAGTGGTCATTGAGCATATATGCCATCAAGTCAAAGATTGTAGTTGTTTTATAACATTTCTATTATTATTTTCTTTTGCTATTTGGCATTTTGTTTTCCATTCACTTGTTACTGTCAGCCCAATGAGTCAGCAAATTCTTAAAAGTGAAGGTATCGGTATTTTACCACTTACACCCTGACCAACATATCAGATACCTTCAGTACACAAGAACAAATACCTGAGTTATGGAAGAATTAAAACACTGAAAACTTGGAATTTGATATTGAAAGTTAGAGTCCATCTACTATGACATTTGGCCTTCATATTCTTTGTTCATTGTTATATGCTTTTTGCTGTGACAAGTTTGGCTGGATTAAGAGATATAGTTCTAAAATGGGTCAGAAAATTTTACTGTTGGTCACTTATTTTGACAATCTGTTAACTTTCTCAAAATACTCAAACTATTAGTTCTCTTGGGTATTCTGAATTTAACTCAGTATATATTGTGTACACACACACACACACACACACACATATAAGGAGCTCTGGTGTAGTGCCTAAGGCACTTGACTGCTAACCAAAAGGCTGGTGGTTCAAACCCACAAGCCACTCCTTGGAAGGAAGGTTGGGCAAGCCACTTCTGTAGTGATACTGCCTAGGAAACCCAAGGAGGGGTCACTATGAGTCAGGTCTGACTCAACGGCACATAACAACCACAATAACAGTGGTATAGTGCCTAAGATATTTGACTGTTAACCAGAAGGTTGGTGGTTGGCAGTTTAAACCCACTAGCCACTCTGCAGAAGGAACACTGGGCAATCTACTTTCATAAAGATTTACCACCCAAAAAGAGTCACTATGAGTTGGAATTGACTCAATGGCAGTGAGTTTGGTTTTAGTTTTGTATACACATATACATACAGGCATATATAATATTACAAAAATCCTCTAAGTTTGTCATTTTCCCACTCACTCTCACAAATATTCACAGAATGAGAGAGATACAAAGATAGTTAGATATAATGATATAGATCTTCAAAGAGGTGTATGTGCATGTATATTCTCTATACATACAGATGTATATGAAGGGAGACAGAAATAGATAAAGAAAGATGCATTAGGGAGAATTTAAGTTACATATGCACTAAATATCATTCACATATGTGCATCCACACACACATACATACACAGACACACCACATATATTCACACATTATTTTCGAGATCTGAGATAGTGTAATTTCACATGTCTTCTGTCCACAGATGATGCAGCACAACAAATATAATTATAATTACTTGAAATCAATAGAACCAATTCCAAATGGGGAATAAGACCAATGAAAAATGGTGATTTAAGACACTCCCACAAACCACAATTACAGAGACATAAAACCCTCCGGGAAAGAAACATTTATCCCAACAAACTGTTTATTACCACAGAGGAAATCTGAATTGAGTTTCATAGACGTTGCATTGAAGTTGAGTTTCTCATCTAAAGTGGATGAAAAAAAAGTAGTTAATCTTTATCCACCCTCAGTTCTTGGGAAGACAGAAATGACAATATCCATTTTAAACCAGGGAAACTGAGCCCCATTGAGAACACCCATTACCCTACAGCCACACAGAGTGAAGGATTGAACTCATTGTTGACCTGGACCCTTGAGTTTTCCATCAGAACAAAGTAGAATCTGCCAGACATCATTAAGCATGATTTCTTCCTTCAACAGGCTTTCAATGTAAGCTGTATTTTACTTAGAATCCACACGCAGGGGAAAGCAGCATCTCAGTGCCCCACTAGAAATGAGCAATAACATTCAAACGAAAATTGGAAGCTGAAGATCTAATCATTAACAACAGATGGTTCAACTTGAATCCAATAAACAAGTTTTGTTGTTTGCTTTTCTGCACCCTCCTCCCCCCACCTTACCCACTTGAACTGCTTATAAGTGTGCTTGTGTGTCAAAGTGCCAGGCTCTGCGTCAACAGCATAGATGGCTCACCTGATGGAAGGGGTGCTTTTATGACCAAACTGGAATCTTTTCAACTTGAAACATACTTTAGAGTCTGACGTTGAGAGCAAGTCTGTTCAGTAGCATGCATACTCTGTTTATTTTCTTTGTGAGAGCTAGTCCCTTAATGTGCTCCAACAAAGCCTCTTTATTTGTTTCTATTGTTGTTCTTTGTCCAGTCTCCAGGCAGGGCGCTTGCTTTCCTAAAATCACAAACATATGGGGTATTTGTTGAGCCTGCCTGGAATCTGTCTTCCTCTTTTTCATGTTCTAATTCAGAGAAGAAATGGAGGATGGTATATAAAGAATACCACACTGGAGAATTCAAGATGCATTGGAATGCTTTAGTGAAAAACACCATAGACATAATGGTTCCCGAATTTTAGCTCCTGGGGAGCAGATGATGAAAGTTTGAGATGTTGCACCACTATGGATAGGGATATATCTTTAATATTTTCCAGAAGGAAGGATCCTTCAGAATCTGTCAATAAGTAGTTCTAATATTATTTGATATGTAGCTCATGACTATGTCCTTAACCTCAGAATAGGTTGGAGGAAGGCAATAGACAGAACCAATATAGTTTATTAAAAAATAATAATAATCTTAATATTACCTACTCAGTCACACAAAAGTCAAAAAGACTGTGAAGAACAATTCTCTTTCAAATTCTAATTACTTAACTCCACAACTCTCTCAGGTGAGAACTAAGCAGAGGGACATCCTTTTTATTTAGTTGAGCCCCCTTATTACAGTATCTAGCTTATTCAAAGGGTGATCTTGACCCCCTTCCAAACTCCCTAGTTTTATACTGATCATGAATCTTAAGCCCCTTAGAGTATCTCAGCTCATCATGGAATCCTTCTGAATTCCTTACTTACCAGAAGAGCACCTGAGTTTGTCCCAAATCATAACTGACTCGATGACAATGAGTTTGGTTTTCGTTTTGGTTTGGTTCTGAATATGAGACCTTTTGGATGTGTGCATTGTGAAGTTCTTCTACCAGTCTGTAGCTTGCAGAAATTAAACATATAATGTGGGTGAAGCTTAAAAATGAGAGAGTACACATTTTTTTGAATCATTCACCAGAAGCATTATGTTAGGATTAACTAATTGTGGCAATGCAAAATATTTCATTTCATATTTGTTATGACCCTGAGGCAATATAAGAAATGCTTCAGTTCTCAGGCCTCTGCTTCATATTGCCTCATGCTTTACAGGGAATAATGCCATCTGTAAATAAAAGCTGAAGTCCACGAAAGAAAGAAAGAGGACAATGGAGGAGTTTGACAAATACAGGTGGAATAGAATAAGGTATTCAGAACTATTTGACCATCTACTAAGTCTCAGATGATTCTCCTGTGTCCCTAATGCCATTAGTGAATTGAACCTAACTTCACAGCACAAACTAAAGCCTTTTTTTTTATATGATTCTTTTTATTATTTATTTATTTATTTTATTATTGTGATTTGGGTGAAGATTTACAGAGAAAATTCACTTTCTATACAGCAGTTTACATATACTTTGTCTTATGACATTGACCACAGTTTACCACAATGCAACAGCTCCCCTCCTACTTCCTCCCCATAGTTACCTCTTCCCAGTGTCCATCCCTCCATGGATTCCTGCCCCCTGAGCTGTCTCCCTGTGCATGGGCAGCCCTTCTTTCTCAATGATTGTTCTCTCCAAGGAGTGTATCT
>NW_006922137.1:1369224-1401493 GCF_000298275.1 Orycteropus afer afer
CCCTGGCTAGCAGGGTGATTTTTAAGTTAATTCTTAGGTCCTACCACCACTTGGGAATCTCCAAGCTGTCTGTGCCATCAGGATCGCTCAGGATTGCTGCCAGACCGCAGCTCTGTATGTCTCCTTTTTTGGTATTTTCACGCAAATTCTTCTGCTAGTTGGGGTTTAGTCCACTTTTATATCCTTCCCTTCAAGGCTCAGGGGTCTAGGATTATCTTCTGTGTCTATGTTAATTGGTTTCCCTTTTCTTTGTTGAAGAGTGTCTGTGCAGTCTTTCTGTCTAGTCCACCATCTTGCTGGAACTCCTAGAGCCTTTTTAAGAATGAAATTTTTTACTGTTTGCATATGTTTCAGTTGATTCTTAATCTTGTAGTAAATTGCGTATTCCCAAGAATACTTAAGGTTAATTTCCATATTTGTAAAACCACCTATACATTTTCAAAAATTTTACCTTGCTGAGATTCACAATTCATGTCAATTATTTATTGATCTATTATTTGATGAATAATCAAAACAAGGGGAATGTGACCAAGAGGCAACAAAAATATTTTTTTTAATTGTTTCATTGTGTGAGTTTCCTTTTCATTCCTTATAATAGTAATAGATGTGTTTCACTTCAATTTTCAATACAATTTTTTAAATATTTTTGAGTAACAAAATATTATGTACACATAATTGTACAATAAAATGATTCATTAATAATAATCCATTTTTTCCTGTTGTTTTTTGGATGTGGGAAAAGTCTTTCATAACCCCATCATTTTGATGGAAACATTAGAAAACTCTCAATGATAATGTAAAGTTTAGATAAATTGTTATGGCTGACTGCACTATGGTTTCCAACTCTCCTCTTGCCTTCAAACAAATGGATTATACATTTCTGCTTGCACTAACTTCATTGTGCTTCTAATTCTGGTCATGGTTATATATCTAGCTTTGGCCAATAAAATCTGGATAGACATAATATGTACTATATAGCACAGTGCCTAAGCAATTTAACTGCTAACCAGAAGTCTGGTGGTTCAAACCCACCAGCCACTCCTTGGAAGGAAGTTTGGGCAATCTACTTCCATAATGATACCACCTTAGAAACAGAAACCCAAGGAGGGGTCATTATGAGTTGGGTTTGACTGGAGGGCAGTGAGGTTTTTTTTTTTTTTTTTTTTTTTTAATATATATATATATCTGAGCAGAGGCTTTTTGAGACATTGTGAATTTTCACCAGCTTTCTTGATTCTGTAAGGAAGCCCCTCAGAGCCAGGTAGGACCCTGATCATCTTTCAGCAAAGAACTGTTGGCTTATATGTAAGTTGAATGGGAAATAGACCTTTGTTGTTGAAAGCCATAGGAATTTTGCAGAATTGATGAGTAAATGCTATTCATCAATTGAATGGAAAGGTGAATGCTTAGCTTAACACAGTGACATGCTTTCCTGTGGTATATTTTATGATACTGACTAAAATGTTCACTATATTTATCTTACAAAAATATATGTATTTGTGTACATATATAACTAGGAGAGGTTTATTTATTTATTTTTTAACCTCCAACTGAGAACTAGGTGAGCTACAGACAAAATAAACCACCCAGACCTCAGAGTATAGTATGGATTTCTACAGAGAAGGTAAGAAAAAAATAGATCCTTTTTGCCCATCAATTTTGTTGATCAACAAGCTTTTTGTTAGGGTTTAGTTATCAAAGCATAAGAAGACTATGCAGTCTGTTACGAAATGTTACAAGGTTTTGGTTTCTTTTCAGTGATTTTTTTGGTTGCTTTGATCTCTTGTTTTTCTTAATTTCTTAACAAAGTTCCTCTAGAAAAGCATGAACATTTACTCTGCCATTTTGATTGCGATACAAGGATAAGTTATTTTGCTCTGGTGGCATAGTGTCTAAGGCATTTGATTGCTAACCAGAAGGCTGGCAGTTCAAACACGCCAACCACTCCTTGGAAGGAAGACTGGGCAATCTACTTCTGTAGTGATAGTGCCTGGAAACCCAAGGAGGGGTTGCTATGAGTCAGATCCAACTCGATAGCAGTGAGAGTGATGACAATGGTCATGCCACTCAAATTCCTGAAGAAACCTGGATCTTAAAACCTAAAATTCTTCAGACTGCAAGGAACAAAATGTCCAACACAAAATAACCTAAACACTAACGTGGTATAAAAGCTTTTGCAACTGGAAGACCAAAGATCACAATAGGGTCTAAGTTTCTCTTTTCTTTGATGCCTTCAATTTTGTTGCATTTTGTGGATGAATTTTGACCTGACAACTGCTTTCATTGGGCTATTAGAAATACTGAGGGAAATTAGTCAATCACAAAAGGATAAATATTATATGAGGCAACTACAGTAAAAAGTCAAGAAAAGGTTTACCTACAGAAAGAAACATTCTTTGAATGTTACCAGTGGTACTAGTTGCCACCAACTAGTGGGTAGAAAGCTATAAACTTGGATGAAGTGAAAGGTAATATGCAATAAAGGGGAAGTCAGCAAAGAAGGATCAAGGCAAAGGAAGATACTTGGTGGAGCACAAGAGTTAAATACAACAAAGGTCAAGTACTATTACATGCACAATCCTGCAATAACAATGATAACAATAATCAATAGCAGATGCATGGATAGATATACAAACTGAGCAGGTGTAGGAAGTGATTAGGATTATAAAAACAAATATTTATATATAGGTTTGACAGTTTATTTCTACATATGTGTCTATATGTGTGCAAATAAATCCATGAATATATTAGAACATACACGGGAGAGGATTATGAACACATCTTAACCATACCCAAACACCCATTATGGGAATGGAGTCTCTGGGCCTCAAGACCATGTTCTCAAGGACTTCAAGGTCAATCACATAACATAGTCCATAAAGACAAAGTTCTGTATCTAATTTGGTAAGTAGTGATTGGGTCTTAAAAACGACTGAGCGGCCATCTGAATTGCAACTATTGAACTAACTAACTATTTTGAGCAAAGAATGAAGAAAATGAAAGACAATTATTTCAAAGGAGTAATGGACCACATAAACCAGGTTTCATCATGAGACAAGAAAAACTAGATGATACTTAGCTATCACCGCTGACCTCTCTGAAAGGGATCACAACAGGAGGTCCTGGAGAGACTGGGAGAAAAATATAGAGCAAAATCCAAAATATAAAAAAAGACCAGGTTTAGTTTTCTGTTAGAGACTGTGGACTAGAAAGGCTATGGTCCTTAGACTTTCTTCAAGCCTGAACTCATGCCTGTGCTACAACTTTCAGTCAACCAATGGATGGATAATCTTATAAGATGAACAATAAAACCAAGGAGATACACACTCTTTAGAACAATCAACCATAAGAGACTAAAAGGGCAGTGTTTTCCCAGGGATTAAACTAAGAAGGCAAGAAGAATGGATGGAAATGGTAAACACAGGGAGGAAGTGGGAAGAGTGTTGTTACATTGTGGGAATTGCAGTAATTGTCAAAAACAAAATGTGTATGAACAACTGAACAGAAAATCAATTTGTTTTATAAAATTTCACATAAATAACAATAAAAATCTATAAAATAAAACAAAATAAATATGTATCAAGAAAAGACTAGAGCAACATTCTTCTTTGTATTAAACTGGAAACAACAACAACAACAAAGTTTAAATTATGCAGTAGAATTTTTCGTACAGTCTGATTAATATAATGTTACTCAAATGTCTTCTCTCAACTTCAGGAGTAGTTGCCAGGGAAATACCATGCATAGAAAACACTATGCAGTGATTGGCTGAAACCTGGATTCCTAAATTCAACACTAGCAAAAGGAATGGAATTACCATAATTCTCCTATATTCAGTAGGATCCAATCGTGCATCTGAAAATGAAGTCACCTTTCTCTAAATCACATGGGCTGTATGGATGATTGAAAAGTATTGGGGTTTCTTTTAGTTATGAAGGAGTCACTGATGTTTTATAGTCACTAACAGGTTCCCTTCTACTGTTGTTGTTGTTATGTGCTGTGGAGTTGGACCTGACTCATAGCGACCCCTCCTTGAGTTTCCGAGGCAGTATCACTATGGAAGTAGATTGCCCAACCTTCCTTTTGAGGAGTGGCTGGTGGTTTTGAACTGCCAGCCTTCTGGTTAGCAGTCAAGTGCCTTAGGCACTAGGCTACCAGATCTCCCTCCCTTCTACTAGCGAACATGAAATACCAAAGAGAATAAAATCAAATGGGGATTCCAATAATTTTTATCTTTGCCTTCCAAAGTTCTCTTATTTACCTTCTGATTATTCATTCATAAATGACCCTTTACTATTCCTTGAGTGTGTCCTAATTTTCACAGCTTTAAGCCTATACTGTTCCCTCTGCAAAAGGAGACCTTCTCTTTTATGTAATCAACCTATTGTAGTTCTACGTTTCGTTCAAGTCTTTGTTAAATGATCTCCTCCTTGGAATCTGATCTGAGCAGTTCAGTCCACAGTGATCTCCTCTTTCTATGGTTCATATGGCAATTGTTGTCAAAATTCAAACCAAAAAACCAAACTCACTGCTATAGGGTTGAATCCGACTCATAGCGACCCCTCCTTGAGTTTCTGAGGCAGTATCTCTATGGAAGTAGATTACCCCATCTTCCTTCCGACGAGTGGATGGTGGGTTTGAACCACCAGCCTTCTGGTTAGTAGTCAAATGCCTTAAGTGCTACACCACCAGAGCTCCCTGTCAAAAGTAGTCATTTTTTAATTACTAATATACTATCTTATGACATAATCAGTACTTGAAACTGCTATTTCTTGCCATGTCATTAACCTTTCCATGTGTTCTAAGCTCTATATTCCATATTTCACCATAAAATTTGACTTCTTAGGAGAGAAATAATGTCCTGTATGTTTTAAAAGTTTTTTTTTTTCAATATTCCTCCACTATATAAAGAGTTATACCTTACATACAGTTGTTTTTCAGTGAATGAGTAAGAGAATCATTAACACTCTGTTTTTTGAGGCATAGTATCAGCGACAATATTACTTTAAAAAATCTATTACAGTCATTCCTCGGTATCCCTGGAGGATTGGTTCTATGACCCCCAGACAGATAACTAAATCTGTGGATGCACAAGTCCCTTATATGAAATTTGCATATAACCTATGCACACATCCTCCATATGTTTTAAATCATTTGTAGATTACTTATAATACCTAACACAATGTAAATGCTATGTAAAAATCATTTTATGCTCCCTTCCAGACTTTGAAGAAATGCTTTGACCACATATTTTTTTTCTTTTAAGAATATTTTAAATCTTTGGTTGGTTGAATCCATGGATGTGGAACCAATGAATAGAGAAGGATAAGTGTATTGCTAAAATATACACAAATGCAAAATTATTCTGTGTTTTTATACCAGTTCTTTTAAACAGAATTTGAAAGTGAATATGGTTATCCTTCATCTGCTAAGACTAGTTTAATCAGCAATACTAATTTTGCTAGCTAAAAGGGGTCAGTATTTGTGTCAAAGGACCATCTTAAGCTTCATTGACAGCTGGTTATTTCTAGAACTCAAGTGCAGTTTGAATCAAAGATAATGGGTCATAGTTGGAGAGATATGCTTTTGAAGATTAGCAGAATCTTCTTATTGAGATTTATTCTTTGCTCCATTTTCCTTGGACCTCAGTTAGTCCTACAGTGCCTAAAATAACAGAGTGAGTAAAAACAAAAACAAAAGTAAAAGAGTGTATATTTACTTGTATGTTGAAGACACAAAGCAAGAATTACCCCTTTAGGCTACATTCATTTATGCATCAAATATTTATTGGGCACCCATGATTTTTCATTTGAAAAATAAGTAAGCTATATTTTAAATCTCTTTCTATTTAGCTCTCAAACATTTTTATCCGGAGATCACACAGCGAAGCAACATCAAGATCAGATCTGAATTTCAGATTTCACAGTCCATGTGTTTATCCACCCTGCCTCGATGGGACCCCTTGGTCATTCCCACTTCTCCTCTACTCTTCCTGATGATCTGTGGGGCTTTAATATTCATGTGGGTAATGGAAAGTTGGGCTGAGTATGTGGCCCTGTATTTCAGTAAAGGTAATTTCCTTTCTGTCCCTACTGCCCTCACTCATATTATTCTACACTCAAACACTGGGTGGAGGTTCCTTGCCTAAACTGATTAGCTATGTGTTCCAGATAATATTCAACCAAGTCACAGAAAGGTAAGTTTTCATTTTTGTCCTAATTCTTCTCTCTTACCCACTAGCCTACCCTGCCTACGTTCACCTAAGTTTTATTCCAGGCATTGTTTGAATCAAGTGACCCTGTCTGGGTGAACTCTGTGGTGAATTTCCAGGCTGTTTTCAGTATTAATTTGATGTAATGGATCTTGAAAAAGGTAATTGGGCACTGAAAATTATTCTTTTTCAATTAAATATTTAACAACAACAGAAACAAAGAAGACCCTGAAAGCATTAATTTAAAATCTTTCTCCATGAAGAAAGCACAAAGAAATACTGATTTTTTCCCCTAGAAGTGAGAAATTATCTGTAAAAATGTAATAAAAAATAAGAAATATTTTAACTTAATTTGTCAACATAATACTAGACATGGCTGTATTACACTATCACAAATCGATTATAATAATAATTAAACCTAACATGAGTTTACCTTTAATTAGTTGCATCAGTATATGGTGTAACTTTTACTGCATCAAACTATAGATGATGAAATAAGGTTAAATGGCAGCTCTCAAAACATGTATATTTAACAATGAGGCAGAAAAAAATAGAGGAATATATCACAGATAATGTAAATGATAATCAGCAATGTTAGGTTTGTTAGAAATCATTTTTGAATGAAGAGCTTGGATTAAAAATAAAAAAGAAAAACTTTCTCAATTTTTTTTTCTTTACCCTCTCATTTAACACTATAATCATTACCACTGAAAGTTACCATAAAATAACTAAAAATAACTAATTTACCCCACACACACACATTTTTTCTTGAAAAGGATATTATTATGACATTCCAGAAGTGAAGAGATTTGCCCAATATCAGCCCAGCATCTAGGATACTGTTGTTATTTGCCGTCGAATCTGACCCAACTCATAGCGACCCCTCCTTGGGTTTCTGAGGCAGTATCACTACGGAAGTAGATTGCCCCATCTTCCTTCCGAGGAGTGGCTGGTGGGTTTGAACCGCCAGCCTTCTGGTTAGCAGTCAAGTGCCTTAGCCACTATGCTACCAGAGCTAGGATACTGGAGAACTTAAATTTCAAACCAAAAAAAAACCAAACTCAACTGCCATAGAGTCGATTTTGACTCATAGTAATCCTCCTTTGGTTTCAGAGGTGGTATCTCTAAGTAAGTAGACTGCCCAATCTTCATTCTGAGGAGTGGCTGATGGATTTTAACTGTCAGCTTTCTGGTTAGCAGTCAAATAGGCGCCTTAGGCACTATGACACCAGAGCTCTCAGAACTTGAATTAGAACCCTGATTTTAAGAAGTGAGACAAGGCAAAGCTCTTCAACTCTTAATTCCTCCTCCCATTCTCCAAGAATGATTTTGAAACATGCACTTCTCTTTGATTCTCAGAAATTTCCCTCTATGGCTGACACCATTTACTTGATATGTAAGAATATAGCACAAAATAAAAGTTGCATTGAGTCATAGGGAAATAAAATCCTTACCCTATTCTGTGATACTAAGTACAGCTGATTCTTTAGAGGCTGAAGGGCGATAATTTAAGCAAAATTGACACTGTGCTGGTTTTATGGATTTCTAATGTGTTTCATCTTTGGTACATTGGACATACTGCTGTCTTAGCTTCTGCTACTTCTAATACTGAGGTTTGGAGATGTATACAAATTGAAACCTGCAGTCCTCCTTCTTCAAAACGTGGCTACAGATGCTGTTTTTTGTTTGTTTGTTTGTTTAGTTTTATTCTCTCCTGTCTTAGGTTTGTTTGTTGTCTAACATATTACTTATCTCAGGAAGAAGAGAAAAAGGTTTGGTTAAAAAATTGACTTAATATCTTTTTACCTTCTTAGAGAAAGTTTACCAGGTGATATGTTTCTTAGATTTCAGACACTTTGATTAAATTGCTGTCTCTATACTGGTAAACTTAATGAAATTGGCCAATCTTCCAGTGAATTTAGGGCCAATTTCATTGGAATGTCAATCACGAAAAGCAAAAACACAAAAAAACATGCAACAAAACCCAATCACCACTGAAAGAAAGACAAAAAAGAACAAAAACTCAATAAGCCCCAATACAGGATATCACAGAGAATATGCAGTTTTACTCTTGTTTTCTTGGATCACTCAAAAATGATGCACACTGAATGTATCACTTTCATACATATATATTTTTTTTTAATAGAAAATAAGAAAATGACCTTTATCACTCCTTGGCAGGATGGTGTTGAGAGATGAAATACATATGTGTGTCTCTTCATCTGAGGATAAAATATATCTGTGCTTATCTCTGTCTTCATATATCTGTGCTTATCTCTGTCTTCATCTCCATATATCTCTATCTCTCTATTATTTTCCACCATCTAGAAAAGTTCATTTATTCTTCAGAAGACTCTAAAATGTGTCTGTATTTGGTGTCTTATGTATGGAGAAAATGATCATGCTTTACATACCCCCAAACTAAACATGTGATCTGACCCTGGTTTTATTTTTTTCATAATTTTTAAATCTATTTACATTAAAATGCTTCTAAACACATAAACATTAAGAGTTAGACTTGTAATGACTTGCATATATTGAAAGAGAAAAAGAACAGTACAAAATTAATTTCATTATTGGTTTTGTGGATAGAGTTGTCATAGTTAAGCCCTATCCCCTCCCTATATGGCAGAAGCTTCCTCAAATATACATAAAGGGATTCTGATGCCAGCACCAGGTAAGGCACATAATGCACCTCAGCAAGTCCCATTTTTAAAAGAACAAGTATTTGCCTATAATTCTCTTTTGTGACTTTTTGATATTTAGTCTAAGTCTAATGCAATTTTTAATTATAATGTTTGGTGATACAATTTAGTTACTATTTGTAAAGTAGTGTCCTGCCGTGGATAGTTTGATAGTGTGTAGGGAAAACTGCTGTTGTTGTTAGGTGCCATCAAGTCAGCTCCAAATCATAGCGACACTATGTACAGCAGAGCAAAACACTGCCTTATCCTGTGCCAGCTTCACGATCCTTGCTATACCTGAGCCTTTCTTTGCAGCCACTGTGTCAATCCATCCTGTTGAGAGCCTTCCCCATTTTCATTGACCCTCCACTTTATCAAGCATGATATCCCTCTCCAAGGAATGATCCCTTGACAACATGACCAAAGTGGGTGAGACAACGTCTGGCCATTATTGCTTCCAAGGAGTGTTTGGCTGTATTTCTTCCAGGATAGATTCGTTAATTCTTCTGGCAGTCCCTGATACTTGCAGTAGTCTTCACCAACACTACAACTCAAAAGCATCAACTCTTCTTTGGTCTTCCTTATTCATTGTCCAGCTTTTACAGGCATATGAGGTGATTGAAAATACCATGACTTGGATTAAGCACACCTTAGTCTTCAAAAAGACATCTTTGCTCTTCAGCACTTTAAAGGGTTTTTTTGTCAGCAGATTTGCCCAACACACTACATCGTCTACACTACATCGTCTGATTTCTTGACTGCTGCTTCCAATGGTGTTGACTGTGGAACCAAGTAATATGAAATTGTTGACAACTTCAATCTTTTCTCCATTTCTCATGATGCTGCTTATTGGTCCAGTTGTGAGAATTTTTGTTTTCTTTATGTTGAGATATAATCCATACTGCAGACTGTAGTCTTTAATCTTCATTGGTAAGTAGTTCAAGTTATCTTCATTTTTAGTAAGCAAGGTTGTGTCATCTGCATATCACAGGTAGTTAATGAGTCTTCCTCTAAGTCTGATGCCACACAGCTTCTTGGATTATGTGTTCAACATACAGATTGAATAAGTACGGTGAAAAGATACAACCCTGACCCACTCCATTCCTGGTTTTAAACAATGCAGTATCCCCTTTTTCAGTTTGAACAACAGCTTCCTGTTCTATGTGCAAGTTCTTCATGAGAACAATTAAGTGTTCTGGAATCCTCATACTTTGCAATATTATCCCTAATTTGTTATGATCTACATAATCAAATGCTTTTGCATAGTCAATAAAACACAAGTAAACATCTCTCTGGTATTCTTTGGTTTCAGAATACCAAATGTCCTTCTGACATCAGTAATGATATCACTTGTTCCATGTCCTCTTCTGAATCCAGCTTGCATTTCTGGAAATTCTCTGTCAATATACACATGCAACCATCTTTGAATCATCTTTAGCAAGATTTTACTTGAGTGTCATATTAATGATATTTTTTGATAATTTCCACATTCTGTGGGATCACCTTTCTTTGGAATGGGTACAGATATGGATCTCTTCTAGTCAGTTGGCCAGGTAGTTGTCTTCCAAATGTCTTTCCATAGATGGGTAAGTACCTCCAATGCAGTAATCTTTTGTTGAAACATCTCAATGGGTGTCCTGTCAATTCCTAGAGCCTTGTTCTTCACCAGTTCCTTCAGTGTAGCTTCTATTTCTTTCTTCAATACCATTGCTTCTTGATCATAAGCCACCTCCTGAAATGGATGAACATTTACCAATTCTTTTTGGTACAGTGACCTTGTATCTTCCTTACATCTTCTTTTCATGTTTCCTGCATCATCCAATATTTTGCCCCTAGAATCTTGCAATATTGCAACTCCAGGCTTGATTTTTTTCTTCATTTCTTTCAGCTTGAGAAATGTTCTTCCCTTTTGGTTGTCTAACTCCAGGTCTTTGTACATTTCTTTATAATAATTTAATTTATCTTCACAAACTGCTCTTTGAAATCTTCTGTTCAGCCCTTTTATCTTGCTATTTCTTCCATTTGCTTTAGCTATGCCAGCACCAAAGCCAAAGACAAGGGAAAAATGGAACAGAATATTTTAAACTGGGATTGGCTCAGAAAAATCTGTATCATGAAGTCTTTGATTCATGCATTCATAATTATATATTTATCTGGTTCCACCTAGGATTTGAGGTAACTGAAAAAAACAGAGGAGGATAAAATAAATAAAAATGAATGAGGTAATTGAAGCAAAAGGAAAATAAAGTATAAACGAAGTGGTCTCCTCTTGTTTGTAGATGTGATTAGAAGATTTGACTCTAAGTTTCCTTGCAGTTTAAGCAAAGATAGTATAGGTACAATGTATGTGATGCACAGTCCTTAAATATTTATTTACTTAACACTATTGCTTATTCAATAATTTGTTTTAAAATATTATTTGTGTTATTTTAACAAGAGTACTAATAATCGATTTCATTTGATATTTGAGTATATCAAATATGGTACATTCTATAAGATGGTGCTCTGGTGGGGTAGTGCCTAAGGCATTTGACTGCTAACCAGAAGGCTGGTGGTTCAAACCCACCAGCCACTCCCTGGAAGGAAAATCAGACAATCTACTTCTGTAGTGATACTGCCTTGGAAACCCAAAGAGGGGTCGACTATGAGTCAGAACATACTTGATGGCAATGAGTTTGGTTTTTCGTTTTATATTATGAATTCATTGAGCTCTGAATGTATCCTTGAGGCCAAGAGAAAACCCATTTTCTTCAAGGTTCTGACTCATAGTTATTACATAGGAAAGACTGGAACCATAATCTGTACAGAAGTAGAATGCCACATCTTTTTCCTGTGGAGCAGCTGGTGTGTTTGAACCACCAGCCTTTAGGTTAGCAGCCAGCTGCTTTAACCACTGTATCAACAAGGCTCCTTTGAGGCTAAGAGAGCAGTACTACACATACATAGATTATTTGTGCTATTAAAAAAATGAGACATATAGTCCTAAAATCATACTTCTAAAAAATCAGAGGACATCCTTAAGTGTCTGTAAAACTATCACTTTATGTTACAGGAGTAGGAGGAAGCTATCACTTTATGTTACAGGAGTAGGAGAAAGAGGGTAAGGGGAAGTTCTTGTTTGGTGGTCTTTGAGTTTATGCTAATAGGTGGTGGAATATTTTGGAAAAGGATAGCAATAATGGTGACACAGTGTGAAAAATGTAAGCTATGTCCCTGATCTATACATGTCTTAAATATTTTCACCACAATAAAAGTAAAAAACAAACAAAAAAACCTATCACTTTACATTTAAAACTATTATTTTAATGAAAAATAAAATAATAAAAAATAAAAATAGTAATGAAATATAAGTTGCAAATAGCTTTGGTCTGTTAACTGTCTCTTTGTTACCAAATGGATTGAATATATTGATTCAAAGAGCTATTTCTCAGCAGTTAGGCTGGGCTGACTTGAAAATGATCCTCATTGTTTTGATGTTGTATGAACATAGTAGCCCTTTCTTAGTAGAACATCAAAAAGTTCAAAAAACAAAATAAAATAAACTATATGCTGAACTTGGAAAAGAAAGGAACAAGAGGACTTGAGGAAACATCAAGTTAGCTGTCAGGGAGGACATCTCCAAAGTTCTCTCCATTTTCTGATTATATTTGTCCTTAATAAATAATAAATAGATAGATAGATAGACAGATAGATAGATAGTTGAAACAATACCTTGAGCATCAGAACTCAGAGACTCAGGTTCTAACAAGCTTTTGCTCTGGTTCAACTTGCTCATTTACCAGCCTGTCACATACAGATAGTCACTAATTATCAGTATTTCTTTTTGGGGAATACTCTCATACTATCTGGTTCTCCATTTATGTTTGTAAATGTAGGGTTTTAGAGAAGAAACTAAATTTCTCCAGGAATAATATCCAAAGTCATTCGAAAGAAAAAAAAAAAAAAGATAATTATTTTATCAGATATTTAATTACATTTGGAATAGTGAGAAAAAAAAAATGCAGCAATTGATGCAAATGAGTTATACCAAAAAAACAAAAACAAAAAGTCTAGATTATGATAAATCTGCTGTCAAGAAATGATATCAAAAGAAGGGCAGTCATTGTTAGGTGCCAGGTGGCACTGAGTCAGCTCTGACATGCAGAGACTTTATGTACAACAGAAAGAATCACTGCCTAGTCCTACACCATTCTCACAATTCTTGTTATACTTGAGTCCATCATCACAGCCAGTGTGTCAATCCATCTTGTATAGGGTCTTTCCCTTTTTTGTTGACCTTCTACTTTACTAAGCATGCTATCCTTCTCCAGGGAATGGTTCCTTTTGACAACATGACCAAAGTAGATGAGATGAAATCTGGCCATTCTCACCTCTAAGAAACATTCTGGCTGCACTGAGCAGAGTAGTAGAACTCTACTATTCATCAAGAGTAGTCCTTAAAAGACCAGTTGGGTTGGGTCATTTTCTTCTACCATTTCATTTGATACTGTGCTACTGTGTTGTAGTCATGGGGGACAATAGTCAGTGCTAACCTACTTCCCAAGGTCTCCTCCTATATATTTCTATTCCAATCCAGACAGAAAGAGAAGAGGGGGTGGCTGCTCTATTTTTAAAGGACTTTCCATCCTTCTGTTCTTTGAGAGTGGAAACTGTGTCCTGAACCACACACCCTCCCCAATGTGTTTATTTCAGAAGCTTGCACATATGAAATGCTCAGGCAATGATTACTGAGGGGATGATTGGTACTACAGATTTTTGGTAAGCGTGTCTTGTGACTCATTCAAAACAGGACTACGAAATTCTCAAGAAAGCTCTGAAAGCAGGAGTTTATTTTAGCATTGTTACGGGAGAATGGGAAATGAACCTGTTGTGATATGATTAAGGTCTCAAATATCTGATTTTGAGGATTTAGGATATGCTATAATTTTTCTTTCTTTCTTTTTGTGCACCTATTATTCTATTTGTGTATGATCTTTCTGCCTTTGGAGACTCTGCCTACCCTTGAATCCACCATTGCATCTAACACAGGACCAACTATTTCCATGTCTGTTGATTTACAGGCAGAGGAATGCTGGCAAGGTGACTTTCATAGTTCCTGAAAAATCAATCTTGTTCATCCATTTTGTATCACCTTCTTTTACTTTATCATGAATGATTAGAAATGAATTTATCACTATGCTTGTATAACTTTGTCATGATTCTGAAAACAGTGGAACTGTGTCTACTTTCCTCTGAGTCTGTCCTGGATGCTCATTTTCAAGTTTAAAATCACCAGGCTCTCAAATTGCAAATATCATTAATATGTATGAGTGGCCCAACTGTTGCTCCTACTTCCCTTCCTTCCTGGTGGGTGGCTCATTCTGGGAGTCCTGCATCTGCCTTCGGAAGCCTTTGTGGAGTGTAGAGGTTGGGGTGTACTCTTATTTTTCTTTTTCAGAGAGCAGGGTGCTGTTCTCTGATGAATCTTAAGAAAAGACATCTCCCTCTCTTTCTGTCTGCCTGTCTGCCTCTCCCTCGCCTTCCCTTCAACCACTCTCCCCTCCTTTTAAGCACACCCTACTTCTTTTCTCATTTTGATGAAGCAAAAACATGAGAATGGGAGTTAGGAATTTGCAGTGCCAAATTTTTGAAAGAATGTATTCTCTCTTTCTACACTCCAAAGACATCCCACATACACAGATGTGACAACTTTTTTTTTTTTTTAAAGCTAATTTGAGCGAATGCCTGTCTGGCGACTTACTCTGGGAATAGTTACACTTGCCCAAACTGAAGTTCTGCCTTTGTAGAGGTGACACTGACAGCATGTTATTACTGCACACTCAGAAAAGAGACACTAGGAGAAGAGAAAAAGAAAAACATGAAAATGAAGCACACATGGGAATGTTGTTGAGAATCTTTGTTAATGGGACTGTAATAAGGGTGTTTGCCCAAATGTGACTCTAGTTTTGTAAAAATAGCTATCTGGGAGACATCTGACTTTGGCTGGATTCATCATTCAACTTCTTTGTTTTCCTTAATAAAGACTTTTCTCTAATATAGCAAAAAAGGAAACAAATATAAAGGTCTCCACTAAGTTTGTGTATATACTAGAGGGAGGCAATTCCTATTGGCATATTTATTGTAAAATTTTATCTTTTCAACTTAGTGAATAATTAATTGTATTTAATTTACACGTGTTTTCAAAATAGCTGTTATTAACCCAACTCATAGTGCATTGAGCAATAAAGTTCTCGCCAAACTGATGAGGTTTGGTGATGGCATTATAGAAGGAGAAGCAACCTTTCCTCTCTTGGATATACATTCCATTCACATCATGCACTTCTGCAGAGGAGAGGGGCCATAAGACCAATTTGGGGCTTACATGATTTGCTGCCTCTGCATCCATTAGTTCCTACCAGATACTCTTTCACCACTTTCCCGCTTGGCAGTTCCTTCGTTCTTATATTTTCATCCAGTTTCTCAACAGTTGTCCCTCCAATTAGTCCTCCCAACCATGCTCCAAATGGTTTCCTATAATAAACCTGTTATCATCTTGTAATAGAGTTTCTCAACTGCAGTAGTTTCTCCTGGCACCTCTCAGCCAAATCTCCGATGATTCTCTGTGACATCCCCCCCCCCCTTTTCCCACACTAATGCACTCAAACCAAAGCCAAACGCATTGCCAGTCAATTCTGACTCATATTGTCCCTCATTGGGTTTCCAAGGCTGTAAATCTTTATGGAAGCAGAAAGCTTCATCTTTTTCTCCATGGGGTGGCTAGTCTGTTTGAACCACTGGTCTTTTGGTTAGCAACCAATTGCCTTAGCCACTATACCACCAGTTAATTTCACTAATGCACTAGAAAAGTTTAAACTGATCAAAAAAGACTTCAGCTTGCACTAACCCAGAGAACCCACCCTGCTTCCTATACATAAGCCTTCTCTTACAATTCTAGTTTATTGTTATCTTGTCCCCAGTAGTGTGTCTATAGAAAATAGTGCCTACGGCAAGTGCTGAAATTGTGCCCCTGCCCAAATATTTGACATTGAACTTTTAGATAATGTTACCATAATATCAGCTCAAAAATGCAAGTCAAGCTTGTTAATCTTTTACTTAACACATTATGAGACTATGTAAAAATTACAACTGCATCTTCCTTGCAGTCACTGATGAAAATTGGTCTATGATGTGCTCAAACTCATTTATTTTTCCAGTTTCTTCTCTTTTTCCACTAAGAACAAGATGACACAGTCTGCCTTCATCCATGGAGGCTCTCAAATATGAAAGCATTAATTTTAACATTCATGATATTTTACAACTGGTGATGGAACTGTCATGGTTGATAGAAACTGCTCATTGGAGCCTCAAGGGGCACACAGGACACATGCCACACCTGCAATACCTTAGATACGCCTCTGCTTGTCCTCTAGTACAACTGTCCTATGTGGTCCTGTGTCAAGGCATACTGTAGTTTCTTCTCTGAGACTTATAAGTACTAAATTTTCTTTATTTCTGGCCTTCTTGAATTAATCTCACTTCCTTGTGCCACACATGACGTACCATCCAGGACACCTGCAGACTCCTTTGAGGTCAAACTCAGTATAATTGGACAGTAGCACTCCTTTCTTCATGACCAACTTTTGTCTATATTTTCTGTTCTTTTTTTCTTTTTTTTTTTTTTCTGTTCCCTTGTGGTCATCCTTTAATCAATGCAGTTTGTATTTATATTTCTACTTATTTAATGCATTGGGGGATATAGGGAATGCATAATGCATTTGTGGGGAACATAAAGAATATTACATGCTGCTCTTGCCCTCAGGAGTTTGCTGCTATTTGAGAAGACATGATATATATGCATGAAATGTTGAATAAAGATTCAAGAGTTGAATGGCAATATAGGAATATAAATCAGATGAGCAATAAGTACTATCAGCTTTCAGTTGAGAGATGGGTGCAAACCGGATGGTCAGAAAAGGCTTTGTTAAGTTCTCTCACTCTTCCAGGACACATGATGCTTATACCCACCTTCACGTTTTTATCAGGTTATGTTATAATCCCTTGCCTATCTTCTCAGTTTTTTTCCTAATATTAGTGAACTTTAAGAGCTTTGATCAAACCTCACTTTCTCTGTGCATTATTTTGTAATATTTCTAGCCCACCAGCCATTTCTCCCTTCCTGAATTCCTTTATATAAACAGTTCTCTACCACATGCTTTATACACAGTGGGCAACACATATCTAATTTGAAATTTGTTTTGTAGTGTATAAATTTAGTCCCACCCATTCCCTCAATATTTGCATTGTGACAATAATGTTAGAAATAAAAAAAAAAAAGGAGATGCTATATCCTCACAGAGTTTATTGTTCAAGAAAAGTGAACCCTTCTGATAGTCACAGGATTGCCATATGGAACACAGACTAACTGCTTTTGCAACTTTGAAGACTACTTCAGTATTCTGATAAGACTGAGTCTGTAAAATTTATTTTTCACTATTTTGTTTTAAAATTTCAAAATCTGTTCAATAGAGAGCAGGATAAGATGATCTCTAATGCTTCTTTAGACTCTGCCATTCCAGAGTTCCAAATAACAGCACACATGCACATACACAAGTACACGAGATATCCAGGGATTCCATGGAAGGTAGTAAGGTTCAACTTATCCCTACAGCCACCATGTCTTTTAGATCAGCACCCCAACTTTCTGTCTCTCTGTGCCTCATGGACTCAAGTTCTGTTCAACGAACCAGAACAATTGTGATTTCTGGGAGAGTATCTAAAATGACAATTGCTGAAAGGTTACAGCAAAATCTATTAGAAAAGTTGAGGGAAATCAGGTGAGCTCATAGAAGAAAATGAGGAAAGATTGGCTCCCTTTTGGGATTAGGTCTAATTAAGGTGAGCAAGCAGCTGGGCCTGTTTGGAATAACAATTGTGCTAGCATGTCACTTTTTCTGCTTAGTTGAAATTTATATAGTTTGGGAATGGTGGATATAAGAAAATTAGAGCTCATTTAGAATCTGTTGAAAGGACAGTGTGCCTTCATTATTAGTTTTGCATCTGAATTTTCCTGGGGCGGTCCTCTCTCTGTTATAGGTAATGGATTTTTCCCCAGATGTAATTGGATGAGTTTAATTTTTTCTTTCATTACCTGTCGAGGAGGCCTATGCCCCTACTTCCCTTTGTGTTTTATTAGGACTGTAACCCCTATTTAAATAAAGGCTTTGATTGTGTTTATATATGTTCAATCAGCACTTTCTGATTGAATAGTTCTGGTCACACAATGCTCTTGCCTAGCATTTTTTACTAATTACATTTTCGCCCTGGCTGTGTATGAGAAAACCCCTGATGGTGTTTGTTTGCTGATTTTGATTGTGCTTGTGGCATGGTCCATCCAAAGAAATACAAAGATGAGAAAATAGATTTTTAGACAGTCTTCCTGCTGGTCTTGAAGGGTGACTTGATTGGGTCTTATCTTCTATTGAAGGAATAGCAAGCCAAGTCACATGCTGGAAAATGTCTAGTAAGAAGCTCTAAATAAAATAAAACAACAAATACTAACCCTGTCTTGTAGCTTTTGCTGATTTTTATGGTGTAAATACTCCCAGAACGGCTGATTTCAAGCTACTAATATGACATGATTGAATGCAGAGTTGGGAGATATGCACATATTCAGCTCTTATAAGCAGGCTTCAGCTGCCTCTAGCACATCAGGCAAAGCTTCAGTCACATTCTAGCTATTGAAGCCACATCTCCCACCATCATCACATTACAATTAAGATGGATACTGGTTGCTATATTGATGGTCAGAGTGTGATTACAGTGATTTACCCTTGGGAGGGGGTGGTATTCATGCTTTGTAATAAAATACATTTCAAGGTGATTCTTCTGCCTTTGTTGAGAGGTAAGAAATATAATGGTTAAACCATACTTAAACTAAATGTTCATGTTTCCTCAGAACTTCTTAAATATTCACATAGTTTATTTTATTTTCACTTTTTTTTTTTTTTTTTTTAGTATTAAGTTTCTTGGTAGATGCACTCAATTAGGAATCAGAAGACCCTAGATTTTCTCCACAATTTCATTAATATCTTTTATTCTTGGGAAACCCATTTATTATCTGGGGCATCACTAATTTACACAATACTTAAAGAAGAAGAACAATACTTATAATAACTATAATCTTTCATGAAAAAACCTTTGCATTTCCACTGGATAAAATTATTTCTCTAAACTTTTCAAAACTTTTTATCTTAAAGCAGATTTTTAACTAGAAACCTGCTTCCATAAATTGTATCTATAGCGTAATTTATGCTGTCGTGTTTTAAGAATCTTTCAGGCACACACCATGTTAATTCATCCCTACATATTCCTCAACTTTAGACAAGGAACGCGAACAGAGTGAGTAATCAATTAATATATGGGGAAAGACTTAGTGATTGCAAAGAGATTAGTGTGCCATATAAAATAATTTAATGACAGTATTCAAAGAAGTTAAAATCATGTTATTATTAAATATTATTTCTCAAAATATACATTTTCTAGTACTTATTATTGAGTAGAATAGGATACACTATCATGTAAAATTAAAGCTAAACTGCATTTCATTCCTTACTACGATTAAGTATTCTTTGCCTTTATGTCTTACCATTCCATTCCCCAAAGAGCTGACCATAAAGTAAAGTCACTTCAGTTTAGTTCAGTAAATATTAAGCCTAGACTACCTGTCGGACATTGTGAATGTAAATATTATAAATGTTCTTTTTCTGAGTTGGAGGTTTATGCTATTGGACTGTGATGTTGTCTGCTTCCCATCCCAATCCACAGTTGCATTGTGGTTTTCACGGTCTGTAGGATAGACCTTTGGTTCAATCCTAGATACAATGTGACATAATACGCTGCTAGTGCTGGGTAAGGAGCTCTGGTAGCATAGTGCCTAAGGCACTTGACTGCTAACCAGAAGGCTGGTGGTTCAAACCCACCAGCCACTCCTCGGAAAGAAGATGGGGCAATCTACTTCCGTAGTGATACTGCCTCGGAAACCCAAGGAGGGATTGCTATGAGTCAGGTCCGACTCCACGGCACATAACAACAGAGCTGGGTAATGATGAGCTCCGTAACTAAGGGGTGAAGAGACTGGAGTTTAACTTTGGCATCTTTTCACGCCACCTCTTTTAATTTCTATATTTTTATTCATTTATTGCCTCCCAGTATCAAGTAAAGTATCTACATCTATGACATTATAACATAAAATGGCTTCAGGCTTTTAATTGCTCTTTGTTA
The DNA here is from genome assembly GCF_000298275.1 of Orycteropus afer afer. Taxonomy (NCBI): domain Eukaryota; kingdom Metazoa; phylum Chordata; class Mammalia; order Tubulidentata; family Orycteropodidae; genus Orycteropus; species Orycteropus afer. The sequence goes on from NW_006922137.1 coordinate 1,389,379, forward strand.
ACTATGTGAGTAATAATCAGCAATCAGTCTAATCATAGATGGTCAATATGGTTTAGGAGGCTGTGGTTTCTTCAAAAATTGAATTAGATCTAGAGTGTCTGTTTTCAGCAAAATGGTGGACTTAAAGAATGCTGATATATTGCCATTAGAAACATGGATATATGTCAAATAAAATATGATAAAAAATGTTCAATGGACAGTTGTTTCTGCAAGAAAGAAAGAGGAATGCTCACTTTTTCCAAGCAAACAAAAAACAATGGGAATAAACTTGTATTAGCACAAGTCTTAGGTTTTAAACTACCTACAGCAAGAAGAGACAAGGCTGGGATATGAGTTAAATGGTGAATAATAATTAAAATTGCCTGCAATAAAACTAGGAACTATAGGCTACAATCCAAAGAAACTTGTTCTCCATGTTATTTACATGAGAAAAATGTAAAACATAAAGATCCAAGAAAAAGTTTAAAAGTAAAATGATGAGTGGAGAGATATGTTGGAAAATATCAACTCAAGTAAATCTAGACTAACTGGTATTAATATCAACCAAAATAAACTTTAAGAATCAAACAAACATTATTAGGTTAAAGAAGGCCATTATATAATTCTAATATGTTCAAGTCATAAACAATACATTATAATCTTGACAACACAACCTCAAAATATACAAATTAAAAGTTGACAGAAATATAAGGAAAAATGGACAAATCTTAAATTATAAGTAGGAGATTTTTAGTATAATTATCTAATGAAATTGTAGGTTAATTTGTTTTTTTATAAAGCTGATAAATATAAAGATGGTTTATACAAACCAATTATACATTTTCATTTGTTGAAAATGACTAAAGAATGCACTACTTTCATTCAATGGAAGGTGAAACTCAATTCACTGACATTGAGTCAATTATGACTCATAGCAACCCCCATTGAGTTTTCGAGGCTGTAAATTTTTACAGAAGTAGATCACCCAGTCTGCCTTCCACAGAGCAGCTATTGGGTTTGAACCACTGGCCTTCCAGTTAACAGTCAAGTCCCTTATACACTACACTACCAGAGCACCTTAATAGAAGATAACATCTGTACATAACAATAATAAGTAAACACAAATTGTCATTTGAAGATGAAACAAAACTGTCATTATTCTCAGAAGTTATAATTGTTGAATTAGAATATACAAGCAAAAAGAATATACAAATAGTATATTATTACTAATAGAAGATTCCAGCACTGTTATTGAAACCAAAAAGATCAATATAAAAAATGGCAGTAGTGTTCCCATACACCAGTAAAAATTAGATAATTTAAATTCTATAATGGTAATGAGTTATAATTCATTTACAAAATGGCTACAAATGTAGCAAGATATGTGTGAATACTTTCCAAAATATTTTTGAAAAGTTATTGAATAAAATAAAATAGGACTAAAATCCCTGGCTTTGATTCATTGATGGGAAGTGAATAGAAAATTTTATTGTGGCAAAATGGAATTTGCCCATAAATAAGTCAGAAGTAGCACAAATTTTCTATCAGAACTACCTATGATTAATGATACATGCATTCCATTTCCTGGTATCTTCTGTTAGAAAATATTTGTTTAAATATGTGTTCAAGGAGAGTCATACAAAGATGGTCATTGCAACACCATGTAGTACTGAAAAAAGAGTGGGAACCAAAACCCACTGCCATTGAGTCAATTCTGACTCATAGTGGCCTTCCAGGACAGAGTAGAACTGATGCATAGAGTTGCCAGGGCTGTAACTCTTTATAGAAGAAAACTGCCTCATCTTTCTTGCATTGTTTGGTGGCTTTGAATTGCCAAACTTTTGCTTAGTAGCTTTGGTTATTAGAGAAGGGGTAAATATCTAATATTATTCTTATAATGAAGCAGTAAATATATGATCTAGATCAATTTGCATCAGCATTGACAAATTTTACAAATGTACTGAACAAAAGAAATGGAGAATTTACATAAATTTTAAGTCAAAATAATATTTCATATATACATATATATAATATACATACTAAGAAAAACTGTAAAAGCACATACACACACCTACTTTAGAATAGTGCTTACTTTGGAGAATGGGAAAGCAGAAATGGATGGGGTGGATAGCCATTTTTGTATTATTTTATTTTATTAAAAATAAAAGGGACTTTTTTTTTTTTTGCTTCACATCTTGCATTTGCTTCATCACCCCTGGACCTGAGACAGCAACCAGTCGCCTGAGCTGATGATTTGGGCTCACCAGCCCATTCAACCACGTGAGTGAGAAGAATCATCTAGACCCATGCCTGACCCATGGATTTAGCACTTGCCAGCCTCCCCACCTCCATCACTGCTAAGCCAGTTCCTTACCAGTGCATGAGTTCTGTGAGATGTTACAGCCAAATAAGGAACCCTAAGATGGGAAGGAAAGAACTGAGGCGAGGAGCAGGAGTCCATATTAGAGATGATAGAGTGGTACAGTAGTTTGGACAAACTGGACATTTGGGACATCTTTAACTTTGTCTCCTAAGGACCAGCCTTGTGCTGATTGTTTCAGAAGAAATTATTCAAGCACTTTTTGAGGAACCACCGAACTGTTTTCTACAGCAGCTGTACAATTTGGTGCTCCAGCCAGCAATGATTGAGGGTGCCAATTTCTCCACATCTTCACCAACAGTTTTTCTTTTCCTTTTTTTTTTTTTTGTAATCTTACTGAATTTTTTAAAACAACTTTTTAATTGTGGATCATCATATATAAAGAAAAGTGAATTAAAATGTCTAATTGAGAAATAAGTAAATAGGGAATTTTGTTTCATTTGGTTTGTTTTTAGACCTTAAGACCCATATCTTTTCACCTGTAGTACTGAGAAAAACTCAATAATTACTGACTTTTTCATTTTCCCTGTCATGAAGAATGGCTTTTAGAATGAGCAGTGAGTATAGATACCATTACCAACCAACCAACCCACTACCGTTGAGTAGGATTTGACTCATAGCGACCCCTCCTTGGATGTCTGAGGCAGTATCACTATGGAAGTAGATTGCCCAACCTTCCTTCCAAGGAGTGGCTGGTGGGTTTGAACCACCAGACTTCTGGTTAGCAGTCAAATGCCTTAAGCAGTGTGCCACCAGAGCTCCACATAGACACCATTGAGTTTCTGCAAGCATCAGACCTTCTGCCATCGAGTTGATTCCACTCACAGTGACCCTATAGGACAGCACAGAACTGACCCATAGGGTTTCCAAGGTTGTAAGTCTATAGAAGCAGACTGTCACATCTTTATACAGCAGAACAGCTAGTGGATTTGAATAGCAGGCCACCAGGGATCCTTGCTTCTTCCTGTGCCAGGAGGTAATAAAAGAAAGTCCTTTTTATATCACAAGTCACAGAGGCTCACCATTCACAAAACACATGCTCATTCTTCAATGGTTTGTTAGAAAGTTATTCTGGTGAGTGAATATCTTTCATTCTCTGCTTTTGAATCCTCAATATATTTTCTAGAGAAAAAGCAATGTTAATGATTATATATGATAGTCCTTCTGATATTTGAATCTATGCCCATTAGTGTTTTTCTAGAACTTGCTATTTCCCCACAGTCATACCTTTACTTGCAGACCCTTCACTATCTTCCACCCTCTAGAGAATCTTATTCGTTATAAGCACTTTCTGGAAGAGGAGATGAAATCCTGCACAGTGGGGTGTGTGGCACTAACCTCTTTAAGTTGGTGCCTTCCTATACTTTGCTATCTAAAGTAACATCTCTATCAGAGCAAGTTGGTATTTCGGCTCTGATACTTTTTCATCCATCATGTTATTACAAAATGACTTAGCAGTGGGTGGTTATGGGAGATCTCTAGGAGAAAAGCTTTAGCCATTGCCATCCTATTGTGCATACAAACAGCCTACATCTCCCCATACATATTTATATAGGCAGGAGACTTGGGTGATTTTTTTTTTTCACATCATGAATAATTTTAACACTACAGACGTTTGACTTTGAATCAACAACTACTTTCAGACTAATGTAGTTGCAGCCAAAGAAAGTTTCTAACTAAAATTAGTTACTTTTCATATTTAACAATCTACTGCCTGCTGCATTTCCTGTGATCCCGTCTTTCATCTTCCTCTCATATGGTCACATGTAACAATGACTCCTTCACTTCCGTGTCTATTTTCTTCTTGGCTCCTCTAAGTGTAAAACTTGCAGTTACTCCTGCCAAATGACTTTCCGGGGCTGTTCCTAGGAGATGTCAACCCAACTCATGCTCACGCTCCTCTCTGTATTTTCCTCAGAGTACAAAGATTATGAGTCCTTTCAACCTTTACAGATATCCAAGATGTAGAATCTAATTGTTAGATAAATGCAAGCAAACAAGCAAAAGCACTAGAAAGCAAGAATTTAAACAAGATTTCTGAATGCAGCCTTAGGGAGACAATGTAATTAGTGCTTTCAAGAATTACATTTCGTTTAATCTTTATTAAATATGATGTGATCATTATGTTGTTGTTGTTGTTGTTATGTGCTGTAGAGTCGGACTAGACTCATAGCAACCCCTCCTTGGGTTTCCAAGGCAGTATCACTGCAGAAGTAGATTGCTCCATCTTCCTTCTGAGAAGTGGCTGGTGGGTTTGAATCACCAGCTTTCTGGTTAGCAGTCAAGTGCTTTAGGCACTATGCTACCAGAGCTCCCAATCATTATAGATACTCCTATATCGTAGCTGAAGAGATTAAGCAACATATTCAAGGCTTGCCACTGAGTCCTTAACTATGATTATTCCTTTATATCATTTGGAAAGTAGACCACTCTCTACCTCATTTACTCCAGATATGGCTATGGTTCTGCTGACAAGACTTGTTAGAGTGCAACAGTCTTATTCCTAATGGGAGCTGTCATAATTGTATAAATTACCTGTTATCAAACTGAAAATACCAAGAGTGAGTACTGTGCTGATAACTGGTGGCATCTTGCTCTACAGATCAACTTTTCCATGATGACGACCAATGAGTGAGGCAGGCAGGTCAGCAACTCTGTATAAGGGAAACTTTCTTTTGGGTTCCAGACTTTCCTCCCTTGCCATCTTACAGACATTGGGTTGAAAGAGTCTTCTCTGGAAGTTTGGGCCCAGCTTTGGAACTCCTGTTTTCTTGGCATTAGATGGCCCTGATCAACATTCCACTGAAGTATATAAGACAATTATTTGTGTGACAGTGAGTTTAAAATTGAACCCTGGAATTTGAAAGTTTGGCTTCCATTTCCAGCTCCACCACATACTAGAGTCATGATTTTGAGTATCATCTCACCCTTTGGGCCACAATTTCCTCATCTGTATATTGAGGATAATAATTTGTTGTTGTTGTTGTTATGTGCCGTCGAGTTGGCCCCGACTCATAGCGACCCCTCCTTGGGTTTCCGAGGCAGTATCACTACGGAAGTAGGATTGCCCAACCTTCCTTCCGAGGAGTGGCTGGTGGGTTTGAACCGCCAGCCTTCTGGTTAGCAGTCAAGTGCTTTAGCCACTATGCTATCTACTATTGACTCGATGGCACATAACAACAACAACAACATACATAGTGTGTATAGGTTTGGAGGGGAGAGAATAACATGTATAAAACTCTTAATTTACTCCAAGATAATAATTCACTCTATTCTGAATAGAGGTCACAATTTGAACTTGGCTGTAAGTACAAGTTTCCTTTTAGTACAGTTTCTCGTAGTTCTTACCAGTTCTTATTTGACATTTGACATCTTATTTTTTTTCACATGTTAAGCAACAGGAAAGTTTTCTTTGAAGTTTTTGCTATTGAAAACAGCTTGTATCTCAAGAAGATGAGGTTATTCATGATAGCTTTGTAGACTTCACAAAATTCTAATCAGAAATACCAAAGCAAACAAAAACCAGAAAATGTTTGTTACTCACATAGTCCAATACTTGTTCTTTCTTTCCTCTTTTAGTGAACAAAAGAAAAATAATGACAATTCTGTCATCAGTAAGTTAAGGGAAAAAAAAGGGACAAAATCCTAATTCCTTCCAAAATTCAGTTTTCTCCTCTGTCATGGAGGAGAGTGAATTAGGGAAGGTTGCTTAGGCGTCTCCTGCTTTAGATTCAAGACTCTATGACAATGACTGTGCTTTCCATTTTATTCAGATTTAAAAACAAAACAGCAATAACAACAAAGCTTCATTAATTCTTTAAAGAAAGGATCTAGAAAGCATATATGATTAATTGGATTTACTTTAAAATTTGCTTTCAAAGATGAACAAAAGTTGAGAGAAAATGTTTCACTTTGTAAGTTTACATTGTAAATCATGATTTCTGTTTAACTTAATTTTAGGGCCAAGAATTAAGAGCTTTTTCCTGAACCAGCTTCACAGAAGCATGAGAGAAGACTGATGTGTGGGCATGAATTTTCTTCAGGATGAGAGTGATCACAAAAGAGACCAATCCCTGAGTGTGTTTAGAGATTTTCCTAAAGCCTACTGGACCAAGGTTAATTGGGCTGTGTGAGGAATGTGAAAGCCCTTGGAACATTACCTGGGCTATGAGAATTTGTGTGCTCGTTGGCCAGATGTAGGATCTTGCCTCATTAGATTTTCTCTTTTTGCACTATATGCTCACTAACCTATCGTACACACAAAAAGAAAGAAAGGAAGAGAGAGAGAAAGAAAGAGAGAGAGATTGAGAAAGAAAAAGGGAGGGAGAGAAGGAAAGAAGAAGGAAAAAAAGAAAAGTCAGGGAGGGAGGAAGGAGGGAGGAGCACTGGAACTCAGTGTTGAAGAGGCACCCATATTCTCCCTATAATTTAATTCATCTAGCAACCTACACTGTGGGAACTTCTACCCCTTCAAAAGTATGAAGATCATTTTTGCTGCCATACCCTCATGTTTTCTCAAGGAAGAAATATGAAAGAGCAAGACAGCCATCCATCTATCGGTGAAATTAATACATTCACTTATGATGCTCACCTTAGACTCTTACTTTGGTAGTTAGTGTGCCCTACACCTATTAAGCTGCCCAGAAAAGGAACAAATACGTCTTGAAGAGACTATAGCCAAAATACTCCTTAAAAGAAAGGATGGTGAGTCTTCATCTTACTTACTTTGGGCATATCATCAGGAGGGGACAGTAGCTGGAGAAAGACACCATGTTTATAAAGTAGAGGGTCAGAGAAAGAGAAGACAACTCTCAAAGAGATGGATTGGCACAGTGGCTGGAACAATGGGCTGAAACATGACAACGATTGTGAGGATGGTGAAGAATCAGACAACATTCTCCCTTGTTATACATAAGATTTCTATGATTCAGAGCTGACTAATGGCATCTAATAACAAAGCACAGTCTATGGATAAAATGTAAACTATAAAATGAGAGAAACAAAAGAAAACAAAACCCTCAAGGACTTAACCATACTGTTATATTACCCTGTTTCTCCCATACCCTTCCAAGGGGAAAGGGTAACACAATAGCAATTCCATATTATTAACACCTAATCCCCCTTTCTTTTCCCCCCAGTAATAAAAGATCTAGAAATAATTTTATCTACCATAACAGCCTCTTTCAAATGCTAATGAAAATTGTACGTTTCTTGTTATTATGAAATTATGACCTATATCCCACCACTCATCTGTCAGTTTGCCATACTTGGTGGCTTGCATGTTGCTGTGAGGTGGAGGCTGTGCTACTGGTACTTCAAACACCAGCAAGTTCACCTGTGATACACAGTTTTCAGTGGAGCTTCCAGACTAAGACACACTTGGAAGAAAGACAAGGCCATTCAGTTCTGAAAAAATTGGCCAGTAAAAACTTTATAAATAGCAATGAAACACTGTCCGATATATTACTGGAAAACTTCATGAATATTCCTGAAACATTGTCTGATATAGTACTGGAAGGAAGATGAGCCCCTCAGGTTGAAAGACACTCAAAATAAAAGTGGGGAAGAGCTGCCTACTCAAAGTAGAGTCAGACTTAATGTGGATGGAGTAAAGCTTCTGAGATCTCCATTTGCTGATGGGCATAACACAAAATGAGAAGAAATGGCCGCAAACATCCTTTAATAATCAAAACATGGAATGTATGAAGTATGGATCTAGGAAAATTGGAAGTTGTCACTAATGAAATGGAATACATAAAGATCAATATCTGAACCATTAGTGAGCTGAAATGGACTGACACTGGCCATTTTGAATCAGACAATCATATGACCTACTGTGCTGGGAATGACAAATTGAAGAGGAAGGACATTGCATTCATTGTCACAAAGAATGTCCCAAGATCTATCCCTAAGTACTATGCTGTCAGTGATAGGAAAATATCCATACACTTACAGGCAAGACCAGTTCATACTACTGTTACTCAAATGTGTGCACCAACCACTAATGCCAAAGATGAAGAACTTGAAGATTTTACCAACTTGTGCAGTCTGAAATTCACCAAACATGCAATCAAGATGTATTGATTATTACTGATGATTGGAATATAAAGTTGGAAACAAAGAAGCATAGGTAGTTGGAAAATATTCCCTTAGTGATGAAATGGCATTAGAGATTGCAGCATAGAATTTTTTAAGACCATTGACTTATTCATTGCAAATGCCTTTTTTCAACAGCATAAACATCAGCTATACACATAGACCTTGCCAGATGGAATACACAGGAATCAGATCTGTGGAAAGAGGCAATGGAGAAGCTCAGTATCTTCAGTCAAAACAAGGCCAGGTGCTGCCTATGAAACAGATCATCAATTTCTCATATACAAGTTCAAGTTGAAGGTTAAGAAAATAAAGCAAATCTATAATAGCCAAAATATAACCTGAATTTAGAACCATCTGAAGAGTAGATTTGCCACACCGAAAACCAATGACCAAAAATCATATGAGTAAGGAACGACATCAAGAACATCATAAATGAAGAAAGCAAAAGGTCATTAAAAATACAGAAAAGATCAAAATGGATATCAGAAGAGACTCTGAAACTTGCTGTTGAACAGAGTAGCTAAAAAAAAAAAATTAAGAAATGATGAAATAAAAGAGCTGATAGAAGATTTCATAGAGCAACTACAGAACACAATGTTGATTATTATAATGAAATGTGCAAACACCTGCAGTTACACTACTAAAAGGGAAGGACATGCTTGGCATTTCTCAAACTGAAATAACTGAAGAAAAAAATCAAACCTAGAGTTGTAATTTTGAAGGGTTCTATGGGCAAAACAGTGAATGATGCAGAAAACATCAAAGGAAGATGGAAGAAGCACAGAGTCACTGAACCAAAAATAACTGCTCAATGTTCAATTATTTCAGGAAGTAGGATATAAACAAGAACCAAAGCTACCGAAGAAAGAAGTTGAAGCTGCCCTGAAAGAACTGGCAAAACACAAGGCTCCAGGAAATGGTCAGATACCCCTTGAGATGTCTCAACAAATGGACACAGCTCTGGAAGTGCTTGCTTCTTTATGCCAAGTAATTTAGAAGATAGCTACCTGTCAATTAACTGAAAGAGATTGGTATTTGTGCCCATTGCAAAGAAAGGCAATCTAACATAATGGAAATTACTGAATAATATCATTAATATCACACGCAAGCCAAATTTTGCCGAAGACGATTAAAAAATGGTGGCAGCAATATATTGACAGGGAACTTCCAGAAATACAAGCTGGATTCAGAAGAGGTTGTGGAATGATAGATACCATTGCTGATGTCAAATGGATCTTGGCTGAATTGGAAGAATACCCAAAAGATGTTTACCTGTGTTTTATTGACTATGGAAAGACATTCAACTGTGTGGATCATAACACATTATGAATAACGTCGAGAAGAATGGGAATTTTGCAAAACTTCCTTGTTTTCATGAGGAAACTGTACTTAAACCAAGAAGGTGGTGTTTCAACAGAACAAAGGAAGATTGTGTGACTTAACATCGCTCTGGTAGCATAGTGCCTAAGGCACTTGACTGCTCACCAGAAGGCTGGCGGTTCAAACCCACCAGCCACTCCTTGGAAGGAAGTTTGGGCAATCCTACTTCCGTAGTGATACTGCCTCGGAAACCCAAGGAGGGGTCGCTATGAGTTGAGGCCGACTCGACGGCAAACAATAACAACAACAACAAACATCAAGGTTATATATTTTCACCATACTTATTCAATCTGTATTCTGAGCAAATAATCTGAGAAGGTGGACTATATGAAGAAACAGTAACAGGATTAGAGGAAGACTCATGAGCAGCCTGTGATATGCAGATGACACAACCTTGCTTACTGAAAGTGAAGATGACTTGAAACATTTACAATGAAGATCAAAGACTGAAGTTTTCAGTACATATTACACATCGACATAAAAGAAAAAAAAAAATTCCTCCAGACTGGACCAATAAACAACATCACAATAAATGCAGAAAAGATTTAAGTTGTCAGGAATTTCATTTTACATAAATCCATAATCAACACATGTGGAATTAGCTGTCAAGATATTAGACACCATATTGCACTGGGAAAATCTGCTGCAAACAGCCTCTTTAAAGTGTTTTATACCAAAGATGTCACTTTGAAGACTAAGATGTGCCTAACCCAAGCCATGGTATTTTCAATTGTCTCACAGTCATGTGAATGCTAAACAATGAATAAGGAAAGGAAGACCGAAAAAAAGTTGGTGCTTTTGAATTATGGTGTTGGTGAAAAATACTAAAAATACCGTGGACTGCCAGAAGAACAAATCTGTTTTGGAAAAAGTGCAGCTGGAATGCTCCTTGGAAGCAAGAATGGCCAGACTTTGTCTCACCTACTTTGGTCATGTTGTCAAAAGAGATCATTCCCTGGAGAATTATAGCATCCTTGGTAAAACAGAGGACCAACAACAAAGGAGAAGACCCTTAACAAAATGGACTGACACAGTTGTTGTAACAATGGGCTCAAGTATAGGAAGGATTGTGAGGGTGGTGCATGATGTGGCAGTGTTTCCTTCTGTGAGTTGGAGGCGTCTTGACAGAACTTAACAACAACAACAATATGACCTATATCCCCTGATCCATTTGTTATTTTATGGTACGTTATCATATGGTATATTGATGGTCCAAATTTCTTTGGTATGGGGCTGCAATGGGAGGAGTATGTTGTTAATTTTTGATTTGCCAAAGGATTTACAAAGTTAATTTTAATTTGACTTGCATCTTGGGTCAATGATAAATATTACTATATATCAGGAGGTTCAGATTGATACCAATCTTCTTACGTCTTTGGGCATAGATCTCATTCCTTTTCCTGTGATGCATTACCCTTTAAATAACAATAACTTCCAAATCTTCCTATTATGTACTAATCACCTAACTGCTCGCCATCCACTGAGTCTATTTCTATGAATCTGTGGCCATATTTTCTTGTTACAAAGATATCTATGAAAAATAAACTAATAGGAATAATTGGCTCCTGCCACTCTAATCTTTGAAATTTTTATACGGTCCTAGATTGACAAAATTTTACACATTTTATTTGGCTGTTGAGATGATATGAACAAAGTTAAATCTCTGTATGTTTACAATTGGTCATGCTAATTTGTATTTTAATTTATTATATTTTTAAAGGTGAAATATAATTCCAAGTTTACTTAATTCCAAAACACTAATCTAAATGGTGAAAATCATGAACAATGTCTGGGTGCCCGTATCAGCTATTTTCAGCTTTGGTACCCTGACATGTACCATTTTGAATTCTTACACATCTTGTTAGTAACAAAATTAAAGCACTAAAACTTATCAAAAGTTAAAGCAAAACAAAGGTCATTCTTATATCATAATTATGATGACACCTTCACTATCTTACCCCTAGATATCTGTTGAAGTAAGAGTGGTGTAACAGATATGAGACCAGAAGTTTACCTATTTGGGAAGAGAAAACAAAAAGTTCAAAACTGGACAACACAGTGGAATATTTGAATGAACAGCAGCTATCTACCTGTTTGTACTCAGAGTCCACGTCCTCCTATGTTTCCTTATCTTTCCTTCAATAGTAAAAAAACAAACACAAACTTACCATTGAACAGATTCCTACTTTTAGCAAACCTATAGACAGAGCGGGAGCTCTGGTAGCGTAGTGCCTAAAGGCACTTGATTGCTAACCAGAAGGCTGGCGGTTCAAGCCC
>NW_006922137.1:1401876-1405195 GCF_000298275.1 Orycteropus afer afer
TTCCTTCCGAGGAGTGGCTGGTGGGTTTGAACCGCCAGCCTTCTGGTTAGCAGTCAAGTGCCTTAGGCACTATGCTACCAGAGCTCCTAAGTGCTTAACTATAGGGTAATCAAAGCTTATTTCCCACAGTATAGAAAGGTGAATATTTCTGTCTGAGTTGTTGCTCTAACTTATGTTTTATATGATTTATATGATCCCATCAATAGATGCACAGTCGCAAGCAGCAATCTTTTACCTTATTTCAAACTTTTTTTAATATGACACATCTAAAATAAGTCAGACTTTTATTTTGCCAGTGACTCAAAAAGCTAATGATTTACCCCTAAAATCTAGACAAAGCATATCTTGAAACAAGTTTGACTGCAATTCCAGAGAATTATGATGAGGTAATATTAATTTTTCAATCAAGATTCTTAGATCTTGTTAGTAATATCTCACCACATTAACACATTAGCAGTATCCCATTTCATTGTATTAATATTCATATCATATCAGAATTTATTGTTGCTTATACAGTGTTAAAGTCATATCGCATTAGTGACTTTCATATCAGATTAGTGAAAGTGGATCCTAATAAGACTTTCATATTCAATTACTAAGGTAACAGTTTTGCCTTTCCAAGTCACTTCTAACTCTGGCTCAGACTACAAATTGATAAATGTGGTAATAAAGTAATCTTTCCAGCTGAAGAAGGATGGCACCTGGGACTGGTGGGGCTATTAAAAAAAAAAAAAAAAGAAAGGAAGAAAGTCTGATAAAGGGGCCACAACTGACAGCAAAAAAGTTCCACCTTTTGCCTACATGGCAGCTCTTCTTAAGCAAAACTTCATGAACTTAAAAAGACAAAATTGCAAAACTTTGACTTAGTAATTTACACTCTGCCTCTGTTATCTTAAACCAGTTGCCATCAAGTCAACTTCAACTCATGGCAACCTCATGTGCAACAGAGTAGAACTATGCTCCACGGGGTTTTTCATGATTAATTTTATGGAAGTGGAGCAATAACACTTCCTTTTGCAGCACGTCTGGGTGAACTCAAACTTCCAACTTTTCCTCAGCTAGTAGCTGAGCCTGTTAACTGTCTGTATCACCAGGAACTCCTTCATCATCAGATCCCTGCCAAAGGATTTGGGCTACAAAATAAAACAAGAAACTAAAAGGAGGAGGAAAGCATAAATAGAAACTACTTATGAAAACGTACAGTGATGAATTTGCTCTGTAAACTTTCACCCAAATCACAATAACATTTAAAAAAAAGAGAAAAAAAAGAAGAAGAAGAAGAAGAACCATGATAATGTCCAGTGACTTGTATTCTTTAGTATATTAAGCACCCCAGAAATTATCTGAATTAAGAAAGAACTTCCCCGGCACTGGGATGGGTATGTGACATATTTCAGGGAAAAGAAATGGTTCTATGTAGCCTTGAAATAATACTACATAATTATTGCAATTATTAATCTTAACAGCTATTGTAAGATATAGAGGAAGTAGAAATAATGAACTTACCAGTATATGGATTTGGTCTTATTAATGGCATGTTTTATGCGATTTTTTCACCTTTTATCCCTAGCACTCCTTATCAGCTTCTGCTACATAATAACCCTATAAGTACTCGTTCACTGCGTGTAAAAATTGGTAAGTTAGTGGAACCTACACAGGTGCTAAGGGCCAAGACCAGAGGACATATATGTAATGAGCATTACTTGGTAACTGGGGCCAGGATTTGACTTCACAGTGAAGCCAATGAAACCTCCATCAGCTAAGAAGCCCAATAAAGATGACAGACTGATAGATAAAGGACTGATAAGGTATATATATATATATATATAGAGAGAGAGAGAGAGAGAGAGAAATGCACAGACAGGCAGAAAGATGGATTGTTATTGTTTTGTGTAACTCTGCTTAGAATCCTTCAACATCAAGTTTATTAAACCCAATTCCTAAAACTCATCCTCCATCATTTCTCCTTTTAAACTCTTCTTAAATTCTTAATGTCACATTTTCTTTGTTCCTTCCATTTATTAACATCTTCAAATTATGTCTAATAGGAGGAAAAAAAAAATTTCCTTGTTTCAGCATTTCTATCACACTATCACCATCTTATCTCTTTATATAACCACATACTTTTAATAATCTAGATAATTACAGTCTCAACATTATTGTTCATCAGCCCACCACAGTGAATCTCACTTTGGCCATTTCACTGAATGTACCCTTTTGTCATCAACAATAGCCACTAGGTTTCTTAAACCAAGGCTATCTTTATTATGTCTATAAATTCTCACCTCTAAGCTCATTTGATATTCCTTCCTTATTTGAAATTTGGTCTTTTAGCTTTTGTGTCATCACTTTACTTTAGGTTATCTCCCCATCTGTGTATTTTCATTGGCTTCCAGGCTACATCCTTATTCTCCTCTTCTCTACACAGCTGACCTTATTGATCAGGTACCATTTCTCCACCTCAGTAGTTTTACATCACATAAAGAGCTAGTTTGAAAACTTTCTTTAAGCTTCAAGTTCCATATACTGTATTGAATAGTAAATATATCAGAGATTCCTTGCACATACCAATCATAACTTTAATAATTTCTTCCCAACCAGCATGCCCTATTTTCTAATTTCCTGGAAGGACTAATCCTAAGCTCAGAATCAAATTTTCCACATATTGCTGCACCATCCGTTGGGTTATCTCTCTGCTCTTATGCTGAATCAAGCCACTCTTCAACATCGAGGCCAAACTACTTCTTTATAATTTATTCAGGCATCGCTGATACCCTAGTGGCTCAAGATAATTTCTTTATCTTTCCTAAGTTCATGAAGGGAGCTCTGGTGCCACAGTGTCTGAGGACTCACTCCTACAATCTATTCATACCTGCACATTTGCCAGCTCATGGTTTCATCTATAGCTATGCAATAAACAAGGAAAAGGCAAGAGTTGCTCCTTTTCTTGCTCTTCCTGACTGTCACAACATACTTGGGCCTGGAGGAATCATGAATAGGTGCTCAAAACAGCCATGCTGGTTACATAGGTTTACCTGTTAGTGTGTTGTTGTTATGTCCCATGCAGGCAGACCCTACTCATAGTGACCCCTCCTTGGGTTTCTGAGACAGTATCACTACGGAAGTATATTGCCCAACCTCCCTTCCAAGGAGAGGCTGGTAGGTTTGAACCACCAGCCTTCTGGTTAGCCTCAGGTTCATGTGGGATACCATCAAAATGAATAACTTACGTGTCATTGGAATTCCAGAACAGGAAGAGAAAAACAAAACCACTGAGAAAATTGTCCAAGACTTGCTGGAGGAGAACTTCCCTGAAATG
>NW_006922137.1:1406852-1423292 GCF_000298275.1 Orycteropus afer afer
GCCTGGTGCAACCACTGAGACTATGGTTCCTAGCTGCCCTTCAGGTCTGGAATTGAACCCACACCTATGGTTTCCAGCCAAACAATGTACAGGCATGTGAGTTAAACATTTACCTCAAGTAGACAAATGCCCTGGAGAGAACAATCATGGGAGAAGGAAGGGCTGCTTGTGCACAGGGAGACAGCTCAGGGCGCAGGAGAGTATGGAGGGATGTCACTGGGAAGAGGTAACTATGGGGAGGAAGTGGGAAGGGAGCTGTTGCATTGTAAACCATGGTCAATGACATGAGACAAAGTATATGTGAACTGCTGTATGGAAAGTGAATTCGCTCTGTAAATCTTCCCTCGAATCACAATAAATAAAATAAATTTAAAAAGAAAAAAAAAAAAAAGACTGAAAGTTTAGCATTTCACTTGTTTCACAGCAGAAATCCTCAGGGATTCCCATTATCAGCTGCCTTAGAATTCTTGCTCCTTCTTTCATATAGACCTGCTTTTGCTGTTAGGTACTCTCTGACTTCTGAAAAGTAGTAGATCTGGTGATCTGGTCACCCAGAGTGAAAACTTATAGTAGTATAGAACACTATGAAGATTTAGAGACTGTCTTTCAGGCCCAAAAAAGACACTAGAATCCCTTCTAATCACCTTATCATCCTCATTTTAATTTCTTTGCAGAACATGTCCAAACATTGAAATTCATTATCTTGGAGCCAGAGATCTTAGCTTCAACCCAGTTGCTCTTTAAATGTGGATAAGAACTGGTGTTGAATGCTACCTGTTTTATATTTCCATGATCTACTTGACTGCGTAATATTTTGTGATGCTTTCTACTGTTAACTTTCAGTGATAATTTCCTTTGCAGCCAACAGGAATTTAGATACGAGTTTTCCTTTTTTTTTTTTTTGGTTGTTGTTGTTTTGTTTTGTTTTCATTTTCTTGGTCAGGGCCAAATTTTGGATTCATTTCTTGTTTTCTGGTTAGAGTAATGGTATTATTTAAATTGCACACTTGTTTCAAAAAATGGGTTTCACTTCCCTGTAGTATGTAATCAAAAACTCTTCTTGTCAAGCAATCCATTTATTTCCATTGATATTACACTGGGCAGGAAGAGGTGTATGAGTGTGTAACACATACATACACATATTCTCTCCTCTTGCCTCCCTCCATCTCACATAAATGGGACTAAAATGGTACAAGTGCTACAGCAGAGCTGGGAATGAACAAAAACTTGGGTGTCTAACTTTAAAAATGGACATCAAGCAATGAAGGACAATTATTGAATGTGAGGTATGATGAGTAGCATGCCTTCTTTCATGAATATTTTAGTTAGGATTGTGAGTTTAGTTAGCCTAAATTATATAATGAGATGATCATATAAGAAGTGTTGATTGTTAAACTTACCATTTGGGAGGGTTAAAAGAAATCTTGCCTTCATGAAGTCAAGCACACATGAAACAAAAAAAGCATCAGCTAATAGGGAAAAAAGCACAAAAGTAGCAATTTCCTATATCAAGTCAGAGATATTCAAAACAGGAGAAATGAAGGTGGTCTGAGTAGTATCAGATTTCAAAGATATGTGAAACATTATCATTAGGCTACAGGCAGAATTTTGGGTATGTGGGCAAAAGACACTTTGCAGAAAGACTACGTGAAAAGTGTAAGATTTCTTGATGGCCACAATAAATTTGTTTTGCTCATACCAAGATGTTTATTTATTACAAAGATACACATGCATATAATAATCAAGGGCCTTGAATGAGAAACCAGAAGCCAGGATTCCTCACTTGGTATCTTTATAATATAAAAGAAACGGTGGAACTTTGGACTACACTCAGAAGTAGGCAGCTTACACTGGCATTACCTCCCCGGAGTCAAGGCAGTAAAGGACTGTGAGATTGCACACAAGCTGTTCTGGAAAACTTCCAAACAGTATATCCTGTAGGTAAGTGGTGCTAGGGAGAGGGTTGACACACATGGCAACGTGGGGGAAAAAATGTCTGGCTTCCAGGTATTGTAATAGAAATTGGGTCAAACCATATGGCTCAATATTTGTTCTAGACTTCTTCCTTCTGTTTTTGTCCTGAGACCTGTATTGTAGTAGAGAGAAGAAGAAATAGGAGGAATAAATAGAAGGAACATTTTGTTGTTCTCACACAGGAAAACAGTTTTGATCTCACTAGAACATGTGGGTTCAGGATGTAGTAGTGGAAGGAACATGAGGTTAAAAGTGAGAAAAAACACTGCAGATCATGAAGTAACTTTGGTCTTGGATTCATTTTTAACCTCTCTGAATTTTGATCTCTTCATTTGAAAAGATACATATCTAATCAGGTTATCTTGATGATTACATGAGCTTAGATCTAAAATAAAGCATAATTTACATTAACCTGTCCCCCTAGAGACATTTCTAATCAGTGGTGATACCATGTGTGTCAGAGGAGAACAGCTCCCAATGGTTTCCATAGACTGATTTTCAGAAGGAGGTCACCAGGCCTCTCTTCCAAGGTGCCTCTAAGTGAACTCAAACCTCCAAACTTTAGGTTAGCAATCAAGACAGCTAACCATTTGTACTACCTAGCAGTTAATCAAGATTGTTATTTTACAGTTGTTTCACAAATGTGAAGGCTTTTAAGATTCCTTTTCCTCACCTCCAATTCGATATATGTGGTGTGACAGAACCCTATTTTATCGAGTAGGCTAGATTTATTTTGTAGTATCTCTTCAAAAAAAAAAAAAAAAGATGAGTCATCAAATACATTCTTTCAGCTGGTTAAATAAATTATGCTATAAATATGAGATGATTTTTCAGGCATTAAAATGAAAATATATATTGTTGATAATGAAATGATAATATATCTGTGTGACTTTGAAAAATACAAAGGTCTCCAAAATGTGAAGTATTGATTTAATTATTTTTTAAAAAGTACAGTTTATTCTGAGACTATAAATAAATTAAAATTAATAGCAACACACATAAATACTCTGTTTCTATTAATATTCATTTTAGGGGTGCCATTGATATCTTATATTCCCACAGTCTTTTAATAAAAGCCATCTCCCTAAGATTCAAAGTTCCAAGGCCTAGTCTCCAGCTTTGTGACTATTCCCTCTTGTCCCACTTTGTAAATGTTCATTTGCTTGTAATGGCAATTTATGTCACTGTGCATTATATGGATGGCCTAATTCAAGGCCAGTCATCCAGTGGAGATGTCTTCACTTCGAGGGAAGTCGGTTAATGGTTGGAACCAGGATGTTTTATTGTACCATATCATTGAACTGTATTTTCTACAATGTCTTTTTACTGACTGAACCTAAAAACATTTCATTATGTTCAATCATATACACTCATTCTCATTAGAAAGTTATCATTTTCCTTTTAAATCCAATGCCACTGATGCTTCAGATTTCTGACACTGCACAAAAAGAGGTGTTGATATTAAAATGGAAGTTCTTAGTACTCATTAGGTATTGAATTGTTTAAGTAAATGAAATCTGCCATCTATTATTGAAAGAGATGGTGCTCCTGGTCATGGTCTAGCATATGTCGAAGTGAAGGGGGAAAGCTGTATGATTTTAGGAGCTCTAATAGGCTGCTCCTGGATCGCTCCCATCCCACTCACTTTCATACCACCTGGATCTCTTGATCCAGGAAAGTTAATTTCTGACATTCCCTGAAAAGATCCAACTGACATCCATCCATTTCTTTCATCCTTCTCATTAATTTATTAATTATTTTATTTTTACAAAAGGCTTAAAGTAACAATCATATTTTATGACTTCTATTTGGTTCTGCAAATTTAAAGATCACTCAATGTTACAACATTAAACAGAAGCTATATGTTGGGACTCTGGTAGTGTAGTGCCTAAGGCATTTGACTGCTAACCAGAAGGCTGGCAGTTCAAACCCACCAGCTACTCCTCAAAAGGAGGGTTGGGCAATCTACTTCATAGTGACACTGCCTCAGAAACTCAAGGAGTTTGACTCGATGGCACATAACAACAACAACAACATTTGTTGGGACATTGACTGCTAACCAGAGGCTGGAGGTTCAAACTCACCAGCTACTCCTCAAAAGGAAGACTGGGCCACCTACTTCTACAGAGATGTCACCTCGGAAACCCAAGGAGGGGTCACTATGAATTGGAGTCCACTTGACAGTAGTGAGTGAGAGTGAGTGAGTGATACAGACTTTACTTACAATTAAAAACAACAGTAAGTGAATATAATAATTTTAAATTGGATGATTTACAAAGTAAACAAATTACATTGTTTGTATATTGTTTCTCCCAACTCAAAAGCTCATTGTCATCAAGTCTTTACTGACGCTTAGCCACCCCTCCTTGGGTTTCTGAGGCGTTATCTTCGTAGAAGTAGATGGCCCAGTCTTCCTTCGGAGGAGTAGCTGATGGGTTTGAACCTCCAGCCTCTGGTTAGCAGTTAAATAACTTAGACACTATGCCACCAGAGCGCCTAAAGTCTATATCATGTGTTTATATATATATATATTTGTTGTTGTTATGTGCCCTAGAGTCGGACCCGACTCATAGCAGCCCCTCCTTGGGTTTCCAAGGCAGTATCACTATGGAAGTAAATTGCCCCATATTCCTTTCAAGGAGTGGCTGGTGGCTTTGAACCACCAGCCTTCTGGTTAGCAGTCAAGTACCTTAGCCACTATGCTACCAGAGCTCACACACACACACACATACACACACACACACGCACACAAGTCAAGAGAGGAGTACCTTTTGAAGACCTCATGTTCCTTCCTCTAGATTCTCCCTGTGCTCAGCCCTGTGTGAAGACAGACTGATCATTTTACTTCTGTTGTGAATTCTATGCCCAATGAAATGTTCCCTTTCGCCGTTAATGCTTTTCTGAAAGCAGCTCAGTAATGAATTTGTCAGTTTTTTTATTGCAAATTCTCATTGTACATACTTCAAAATACCCATTTTACACATTGCTTCCTGTCATTATTTTTCATTTCTTATTTTCCCCTTTATCTCTCTCTTTTTTTTTTTAATTATATTGCCCCTAAACCTATCACTTACCTCATTATATATTCTACCAAACCAAAACCAAACCTCACTGCCGTCAAGTCAGATCAGACTCATAGCGACCCGTCCTTGGGTTTCTGAGGCAGCATCACTATGGAAGTAGATTGCCCAATCTTCCTTCCGAGGAGTGGCTGGTGGGTTTGAACTGCCAGCCTTCTGGTTAGCAGTCAAGTGCCTCAGGCAGTACACCACCAGAGCTCCCATATATGTATATTCTACAGGAGGCCTCAAATTCCTTTTGTAATGAAATGAGGTAACAAACTACATTCTGTCTTTTATATGACACTGACCAGTTACCATACAGTAGATTCTGACTCATGGTGACTCAGTGTGTTGCAGAGTAAAAGTGTGCTCCGTAGCATTTATATCACTGTGACCTTGCAGAAGTAGATTGCCGGGCTTTTGTTCTGAAGGGGGTTTGGTGAGCTTAAACCAACAACCTTTAGATAAGCAGTCAAGGGTTTAACAATTTGCTTCACCCAGGGACTCCTTCATACAACCCTAAGCAACAACAAGTCTGCCTCTGGACTTTCCACTCAATAAATGCAGTGTGGAGTCTGAGAGCAATAACATGATGGGGCAGCCTGACCAAAATGGAAGTGGAGTGCTGGAGAGTATGTTTGTGAGCTAATGTGGCCATAGAGCCCTGTGCTCTGCATGCAAGCAGTGCTACATCATGTAATAAATAATAGCAGTAATGATGACAGACAGGAGAGGAAAATTGTACCCAATCATGAAAACAAATGCTACCGGTGTTCAGCAAAATCAGGGCAGAGAATTTGGCTTGGCATTCACTAGGGAATGCTGAGAGTGGAACAATTAAAGGTTTCTTCTCCAGAGATGGTAGGCTGTATCTCCCTCCACATTACTAATGAAGTGTAATTCATTTTACCTTGCCCCCACCTTCAGAAATCTAAGTTCAAGCGTCCGTATCAGACACGTTTGAAAGGCGAGGTCTTCTCTCCCCTTGCTGTAGTGTGTCTCCTCTTCAGGGAGCATTCTCCTGTTCTATTAATTATTGTGCTTCGATGGCATTATTATTCATGGACTAGCATCTCAAAATACTTGACTTAGCACTGAGTCTGGAACTAATACTAATAAGTACAAGGCTGAGTAGTGGGGGTAGTTTTTTTTTTTCTTCTTCTTCTATTTAGAAAGGGAATATTTTTATTCAGAATTCAGCTGCCTTGCATCTTTAAGCAGAAATTAATCTGTTGGCTTGTTAGGGGCAGTGTCAGAATGCAATACACCTCAAGGGCATTTCCAAGAAATGGAGATGTTCAATTCCAGATTTTCGGAGACCATCAACATAGGAAAGAGAGAAATAAGTTCATTTAATTTGTTATACTTTTATTACAATACAGACACAGATATGCATATATAATATATATATATGTATGTATGTATGTATGTATTTATGTATGTATATGTATAGGAGTTCTGGTAGCATAGTGCCTAAGGCACTTGACTGCTAACCAGAAGGCTGGCTGTTCAAACCCACCAGCCACTCCTCGGAAGGAAGGTTGGGCAATCTACTTCCGTAGTGATACTACCTCAGAAACCCAAGGAGGTGTTGCTGTGAGTCGGGGCCAACTTGATGGCACATAACAACAACAGCAACATGTATATGTATAGATGTATAGAGAGAGTTTAAGGAGCTATGCCTATGGCACTTGACTGCTAACCAGAAGGTTGGTGGTTCAAACCCACCAGCTACTCCAAGGAAGGAAGATGCGGAAATCTAGTAAAGATTTCTTGCTATGGAAAACAAATGGGGGTAGTTATGAGTGAGAATCGACTTCGTGGCACTGGGTATTTTGGTTTTGTATATAGTTTATATATATTCATATTTTAGCAGAGTCTTGATTTACTGGTATAATATTGGTGATTAAAGACACAGTGCTGTGTTGGTCAAAGAGATGCTGATATTTAAGGTAAAATTATAAAGAAATAATTTTTAAAGCATCCATAATAGATAATACCCATTTAAAGAAGGCTGATCTCCTTTAAAGCAGCCAATATGAAAAGCTATTGCAACACTTCAGAGTTCTCCAGCTGCAAATAAAAAAACAACAAATAAAAAATTTCACAACATGATAAATATAATCAATGTCATTGAATTATACATGTGGAAATAGCAAGTGTTTTGATGTGCATGTATATATAGTTACCACATTTTTTTTAAAAAAAGGAAACCTGAGTTTATTTTTATTTTTCATTCATAACAGAAAATCAGTTGGCATTGGTTCACCTGTTCTATGATAATAAAAACAAAGTAACTTTCTATTTTTTGCTCTGCTATCCATGGCTTTTGACTATTACTTGTTGCCACAGGGCACAGGGTCACCTGATCACTGATTGACCTTCAGGTATACAATTTATATTGAAGATAGAGAAAGTGGGAAAGAGGTAGGGCCAGTAAGCTTTCTCTTACATCTTTTTCTGTTTATCAGGAAATCAAAATAACACTCCTAAACATGTATGCTCTCTGATCTTTATCGGGAACTGGCTCTCATGCAGAGTGCAGAGAACTTGAAGACAATGTATATGACTTTCATTCCTTATTGTTGGAGGTGAGCAAAGTTAAAGGCACTGAGCTTGGAAGTGGTGCTAACCAAATAAAATGGTCTGACATGTGCATAGACTTATTCCAACAAAATTTCACGATTTGAAGTTTCTCTTTGTTAACTGACTTCATTTCCAAATAGAGATCTTTCCCTGGAACTGAGACCACATCTGCCTTGGGTCACCATGGTGTAATTCAGCAGCGAGCATCCAAATGCCAAGCTCTCTGCAGGGAGTCGATTCAACTCATAGCAATCCCTCCTTGGGTTTCCAAGGCTGTATCACTACAGAAGTAGACTGCTGGTGGGTTTGAACACCAGCCTTCTGGTTAGCAATCAAATGCCTTAGACACTAAGCCACTAGAGCTTCCAGAAGCTAGCAGTTGTTGTTGTTATGTGCCATCAAGTTGGACCCGACTCATAGCAACCCCTCCTTGGGTTTCCGAGGCAGTATCACTACGGAAGTAGATTGCCCCATCTTCCTTCCGAGGAGTGGCTGGTAGGTTTGAACCACCAGCCTTCTGGTTAGCAGTTAAGTGCCTTAGGCACTACACTACCAGAGAAGCTAGCAGAGTGCCTTTCAATAAATGTGTTGAATGAATGAATTTGTGAGTGAATAAATGAAGGAAAACAATTTCTCCTCTAAGTGCCTATAGGTGCATTTTATGTGACTTTTAGGCACAGGGAGCTCTGGTTGTGTAGTGCCTAAGGCATTTGACTGCTAACCAGAAGGCTGGTGGTTCAAACCCACCAACTACTCCTCTGAAGAAAGACTGGACAATCCACTTTCATAGAGATACCGCCTTAGAAACCCAAAGAGGGGTCACTATGAATCAAGGATTGAGTCACCGGCAGTGAGATTAGTTTTGTTTTTTTTTTGGTTTGGATTTTAGGCACAGGGTGGTAGACAATCAACAAATGATAAACTGGGAGCCAAAGAATCAGAGACAAAGGAAGCATTTCTTTAGTGGGTGGGTAGAGTCAACCATTGTAAACAAAGGGTCAGAGAGGGATTGAACAAACTGTGCAATTCATCCAGTTCACGCTGCCCGTCCCCCCACCCCAGTATTCCTATAGTCCAGGCACTGAGACTACTTCTTCCAATTCCCACAACCTTGACTAGATCCATGTTGTTGTTGTTATGTGCCGTCCAGTCAGCCCGACTCATAGCGACCCTTGCTTGGGTTTCAGAGGCAGTATCACTACAGAAGTAGATTGCCCAACCTTCCTTCTGAGGAGTGGCTGGTGGATTTGAATCGCCAATAGGCCTTATCATTTTCCTATGACCTGTCCCCTTGTCATTCCTGCCATTTATTCCTGACGGCCCCTTGGTACCGTTTATTCTACAGATCTTAATCCTAGTAGTTCCGGCTGAAGGAAAGGGAAAAATGTTCTATAAAAGTTTAATTAGTTTTTCATTAATTCCTTTTTTTTTTTTAATAAAGATTTTTTTTTTTTTTTTTTGCCTGTTTCACTGAATCTCTATAAGCTACACGCCAATCTCCAAAACAATACTTCTATCACTGAAATTGCTTGAGCTGCCTGTGAGTTTATTGAAACTCCTGGCTTTCAGGAGTTTTCAGTGAATTAATTTTAAAGAAGCTGAGTGCTGGGGTTGCCTTTGTATTTCATGTCTGTGAATCATCGTAGCATCGTGGCTAGCATCCTTTCTACCTTCTGCTTAACTGAACATCCATGAATGGTGGATAATTCACTGGGTGTGAATAAAGGAGCAAATATGACTAAAATTCTTTCCTGAAACAAAAACCCCACTAATGGCAATAAAAATAATATGGAGTTATTGACTTATTTCCATCTCTGGATTTGTCCCGTTTCCTGCCCTTCAACCTGTACTTCCTTCAATTGCTTGCCATCCTCCCTCCTTATCTATTTTCTCAGGCCCACTAGTGTTTCTTCTCCACACTATCCA
Source organism: Orycteropus afer afer (assembly GCF_000298275.1). Lineage (NCBI taxonomy): Eukaryota > Metazoa > Chordata > Mammalia > Tubulidentata > Orycteropodidae > Orycteropus > Orycteropus afer. The sequence goes on from NW_006922137.1 coordinate 1,416,401, forward strand.
AACAAATTATTTAAATTACTGTTGCATGTTATACATTTGAAGCTGTCATAATCATTATTGAGGTTAATCATTTGAGTGATACTTTGAACAGGGCAGATATGATTACTTCTCTTTAATAGAATTAGAATGACTGGAACCGCCTCCGAAATGCAAGGAGGGGTGGCTATGAGTTGAATCTGACTCCAAGGCAGTGTGTTTGGGTTTTTTAGGGGTTTATGATGTTAAATAGGATCAAGTCAGCAGTGGACCCAAAACTAAGACCAGGTTTCTTGGTCTTAAGTTATTTTTTTCTTAAGGATACTAGTCAAATAGCATTGAGGACATCTAAAATAGGTATCATTTATAAATGAAGTGCCCCTTCAAAAAGAAAAAAAAAAAAAAAAGAAATTAAATCTAGTTTAGTAGTCTCAACCAATTTGGGTTTCAGCTGTATCTATCTTCCACAGGGATAAGACTTTCCTAGGCATAGCTGGAAAACTGGAAAAATAGATTCAGGAAGTCATCTTGGAGCTTCCTAGATTCTAGAAAAAATATATATATAAAGCCATTTCCTTAAAATGAAGTTTTAAGACCTCATTTGTTGATGATGTTGTTGCTTTGTGTTTTTTAAAATCAATAAGAACCCTACAAAGTCACCATAATACATGCTTGGAAAAATAATTTCATAAAATCTAGCATAAATTCATGATTAAAAACCATTAGAAGAGTATGAAAATATAAAAGTTTCCTTAAGTTGGTGAGAAATTTAAAAAGGTAATTTCTAAAACCTCCAGCTCAATCATATCTTAAATCTCAGCATTTTTTTTTTTTTTTTTTTTAATAAGGAACAGAACAACAGTGTTATCTATCTCTTCTTCAATTAAACATTGTACTGGGGGCATTGGTCCCCACAATAAAAGAAGGGCAAAAAAAAAAGGCAAAGACTGAAAAGGTGAAAATATCAGTTTCACTATTTTTGTACACTATACTTGTCTAGGGAGCTCTGGTGGCATAGTGGCTAAGGCATTTGACTGCTAACCAGAAGGCTGGCAGTTCAAAGCCACCAGCCACTCTTTGGAAGGAAGGGTGGACAATCTACTTCCATAGAGATATCGCCTTGGAAACCCAAGGAGAGGGTGCTATTAGTCAGATCTGACTTGATGGCACATAACAACAACAAAAAGATACTTCTCTAAGTGGAAAATCCAAAAGCATTGGTAGACAGAAAAATAAAAATACAGAGAGTTCTTCATGTACTAAGTTCTTGATGTATTTCCACAACTTGTTGAGTCTTTGATCATTGCTGTTCAGTGAGTAAAATCTATTCTTCAGTAGGTCTATAAATTCAGGTGAGATATACTCAAGGTCATATTTTGGTTGTCATGGGCTTGTTTTAATTTTCTTCAGCTTCAACCTGAACTTTCATATAAACAATTGACGATCAGTTTCACAGTCAGCGCCTGGCCTTCTTTTGACTGACGATATTGAGCTTCTCCATCACCTCTGTCCACAGATGTAGCCAATTTGATTCCCATGTATTCCATCTGTTGAGGTCTACATGTATAGGCACCATTTATGTGATTGAAAAAAGGTATTTACAATGAAGAAGTCAGTAATCTCGCAAAATTCTTTCATGCTATCCCTGGCATCATTTCTATAACCAAGATCATATTTTAAAACTACCAGTGCTTCTTCTTTGTTTCCAACCTTCACATTCCAATCACCCGTAATTATCTATACATCTTGACTCATGGTTGGTCAATTTTAGACTGCAGATGTTGGTAAAAATCTTCCATTTGTTCATCTTTGGCTTTAGTGATTGGTGTATAAATTTTAATAAGATCATTGTCCGTTTTTCCTTGTAGGCATATAAATATTATCTTATCACTAATAGCATTATACTTAAGGATAGATCTTGAAATGTTCTTTTTGATGACAAATATGATCCCATTCCTCTTCAATGTGTCATTCTGGGTTTAGTAAACCACATGATTGTCTGATTCAAAATGACCAATATCAGTCCATTTCAGCTCACGAATGCATTGGATATAGATCTTTTGCTGTTCCATTTCATTTTTGACAACTTCCAATTTTCCTGAATTCATGCGTCATACAATCCATGTTCCAATTATATATGAATATTTGCAGCTCTTTCTTCCCATTTTGAGTCTGGCCCCATTAGCAAATGATGGCTCTGAAAGCTTTACTCCATCCACATCAATAAAGTAAGCTGCACATTGAGAAGGCAGTTCTTCCCCTGTCATGTTTTGAGTGCCGTCCAACCTGAGGAGCTCATCTTCCAGCATTACATCAGATAATGTTTCAGTGATATTCATAAAGTTTTCCAGTAATGTATCAAACAGTGTTTTACTGATTTTCATAAGGTTTTCACTGGCCAATTTTTTTCAGAAGTGGATGCCCCCTCCCTCTAAGTCTCTTAGTCTGGAAGCACCACAGAAACCTGTGCACCATGGGTGACCTTGCTGGTATTTGAAATGCCAGTGGCATAGCTTCCAGCTTCACAGCAACACACAGCCACCACACTACCACACAATGACAGATAAGATTTCCACAGTGGTCTTACCATTTTGCAATTCCTCCACCAGTCTCTCTACACCCTCACCAACATTTACTGTTTTCAGTTTTTTAAACTTTGCTGTAAATGCTGGCAGTGAGATAATATCTCACTGTTGTTTTGATTTTCATCTTTCTAACTGATAATGATTATGAGCATTTTTTCATGTGTTTGTTGACTGCCTGAATGTCTTCTTTGGTGAAGTGTCTGTTCTTGTAATCTGTGTAGTTTTTAATTGGATCATTTGTCTTTTTGTTGTTGAATTAGTGAAGTTTTCTATAAATTTTAGAGATTCCTACTTTGATATGTCATTTCCAAAATTCCCAATCTGTATGTTTTCTTTTTACTCTTTTGGTGAAGTCTTTTGGTGCATATACATATTTAATTTTGGGGGTAGCTGGCTGTGGCTAAGAAGTGACTACAACCTTGACGCTTGTTACCTCTACTGTATACCTGGACATTCTTACAGATCATACCAATACAATTGTAGAAACATTGTCTGCCAACCCTATTCATGGTCTTGGGCACACACCCCTTGCATAGACATACCTCATAGTTCAGCCTGTCTACCCATCTATCCACCCATATAGCCATGTTTGCCTTCACTGACAATTCAGTACTGTATGTGCAAAAGGGTTCATCTTTGTTGTCTGTACCTCCCATGTGCCTCTCTATGTCTTCCTCTTCCTCAATGTTACCATGTTGATCATTCACATTTGGTACATTGCCATTCTCTTCACCCAAGTCAATACTTGTCTCTACCTATCTAACAGTGTTCCCTCTCCTCCCCTCCCACCCCTGGTAACCAACAAAGAAAATATCCTTCCATATATAAACCTTTCCTTGACATATTACAATAACGGACTAATATAACATATTACAATAATGGACTAATACAATATTTGTCCTTCTGTGCTTGAATTATTTAACTCAGCATAATGTCCCCCAAGTTCCTCCATGTTATGTGGTGTTTTCACATTCTATGTTATGCTTTAGGGTTGCATAGTATTCCATTGAGTGTATGTACCACAGTTTGGTTATCCATTCTTAAATTGATGGACACTTAGGTTGTTTCCATGTTTTGGCTGTTGTAAATATTGCTGCAATGAAATGGATATGCATATGTTTGTTCTTGTCCAGATTCTCACTTCTTTAGGATATATACCTAACAATGGAAGGGCTGGGTCAAATGGTATTTCTAATTCCAACTTTTTAATGAATCGCATACTGCTTTACACAATGGTTGTACCAATTTACAGTCCACAAGCAGTGTATGATAGTCCCAATCTCTCTGCCTCCTCTCCAGCTTTTGTTATTTTCTTCTTGTGGAATTTTGCTACTAGTGCTGGGACAAGATGGCATCTCATTGTTGTTTTGATTTACATCTCTCTAATAGCTAATCATCATGAGCTTTTCTTCATATGCTTGTTGGCTGCCTGAATATCCTCTTTGGTGAAGTCTATTCATTTCTTCTGCACATTTTTTAATTGGATTATTTGTCTTTTTGTTGTTGAGGTGTTGGAGTTATCTATAAATTCTAGACATAATTTCCTTTTCAGATATGTCATTGATGAATATTTTTTCCCAATCTGTAGGTTCTCTTTTGACTTTTTTAGAGAAGTCTTTGGACTTCTCTAAATTTAATTTTTAGAAGTTCCCATTCATCTAGTTTATCTTCTGCTGTTTGTGCATTTTGGGTTATGCTTGATAGTCTATTTATGCCATATATTAGCACCCCTAAATTTGTCCCTAGTTTTTCATTGAGGAACTTTATAGTTTTAGGTTTCACATTTAAGTCTTTGATCTAGTTTTCATGTATAGTGTGAGGTACAGATCTTGTTTCATTTTTCTGAAAATGTATCTTCAGTTTTTCCAGCACCATTTATTGAACAAACATTCTCTTGACCTTTTAATGGATTTCAGCTCTTTGACAAAAATCAACTGACCATAGGTAGATGGATCTATATCTGAGTTCTCAATTCTATTCCATTGGTTTATGTGTCTGTCATTATACCAATACCAGGCAGTTTTGACTATTGTGGCTGTATAGTAGGTTTTGAGATCCAACAGTATGAGACCTCCTACTTTGTTGTTCTTCCTTAATACTTCTTTGCTTATAGGAGGTCTCTTCCCTTTCCATATAAAGTTAGTGGTTTATTTTCCCATATCCTTAAAGAATTTTGATGAGGTTTGGAGTGGGATTGCATTGAATATATAGATTGCTTTGGGTAGAATTGGCATTTTCACAGTGTTTAATATTCCTATCCATGAACATGGTATGTTCTTCCACTGATGTAGATCTCTTATGATTTCTTGAAGTAGTCTTTTATAGTTTTCATTGTACAAGTCTTTTGTGTCCCTGGTAAGCTTTATTCCCAAGTATTTTATTTTCTTGGTATCTATTGTAAATAGTACTGATTTCATTATTTATTTTGCAGCAATCTCTTTGCTGGTGTAGAGGAATCCAATGATTTTTGGATGTTGACCTTGTGTCCTACCATGATGTTAAATCTTTCAATTAGTTCCAGCAGACTTTTTACTGAGTCTTCAGTTTTCTAGGTATAGGAACATATCATCAGCAAATAGGGTTTGACTTTTTCCTTACTAGTTTGGATGCCTTTGATTTCCCTTTCTTGCCTTATTGCCCTGGCTAAGACTTCCAATACAGTGTTGAATAGGTGTGATGATAGAGGGCATCCATGTCAGGTTACTGTTCACAAGGAGAATGGTTTCAGTCTCGCTCCATTGGGAATAATGTTGGCTGCTGGTTTTGCATATATACCCTTTATTATGTTGAGGAATGTCCTTCTATTTCTATTTTGCTCAGAGTTTTGATCAGGAATCGGTGTTAGATTTTATCAAATGCCTTTTCTGCATTGATTGGTATGATAATGTGGTTCCTTTCCTTTGTCTTGTTTATATGGTAGAGGATGTTGATTGTTTTTCTAATGTTGAACAATCCTTGCATACCTGATATGAAACCCAGTTGGTCATAATGAATTATTTTCTTGATACGTTGCTGGGTTTTATTGTCTAGAATTTTGTTGAAGCTTTTTGTATCTATATTCATGAGGGATTTTGGTCTGTAGTTCTCTTTTTGAATGATATCTTTGCCTGGTTTTGGTATCAAGGCAATCCTTGCTTCATAAAATGAGTTAGGGAGGATTTCATCCTTTTCTATGTTCTGGAATAGTTTGAGTAGGATTGGTGTCAGTTCTTCTCTAAATGTTTGGTAGAATGCTCCAGTGAAACCATCTGGGCCAGGACTTTTTTGTTGTTGTTGCTAACTTATTTATGACCTGTTCAATTTCTTCTTTCATCATAGATCTGTTCAACTTTTCCACCTCAGTCTGTGTTAGTTTAGGAAAGTGGTGTGTTTCTAGAAATCTGTCCATTTCCTCCAGATTTTCAAATTTATTGAAGTACAGTTCTTCATAATATCCTGATATCATCCTTTTTATTTCAGTTGGTTCTGTTTTGATGTCACTCATTTCATTTCTTATTCATGTCATTTGTATTCTCTTCTTGTTTTCCTTTGTGAAACTTGCCAGTGGTTTGTCAATTTTATTAATCTTTTCAAAAAACCAACTTCTAGTCTTGTTGATTTTTTCTATCATCTTTCTATTTTCCCTTTCATTGATTCCTACTAGAATCTTAGTTCCTTTCTTCTGGTGACTGTAGCCTTTTCTTGCTGTTCTGTTTCCAATTGTTGGAGAAGTTGGTTTAAAGTGTTGATTTTGGCTCTCTCTTCTTTTTTGATGTATGCATTTATTGCTATAAATTTGTCTCTGATCACTGCTTTTGCTGTGTCCAGAACATTTTGGTGGTTTTTTTTTTTTTTTCATTCTTGTTTGATTCAAGGAATTTTTAAATTTCATTTCTCATTTCTTCTCTTATCCAGTCTTTCTTCAGAAGGGTGTTGTTCAGTTTCCATGAGTTTACTCTTTTTCCATTGATCTTCCTATTGTTGCTTTCTAATTTGATAGCACTGTGATCTGAGAAGATACTTTGTTGTATTTCAATGTTTTTAAATTTATTAAGGCTTACTTTATGGCCTAACATATGGTCAATGATGGAGAACGTTCCATGTGCACTGGAAAAGAATGTGTATTTTGCTGTTGTTGGGTGAAGTGCTCTGTACACGTCTATAAGGCCAAGTTGGTGGATTGTAATGTTTAACTGTTCTACATCTTTGTTGAGTTTCTTTCCAATTGTTCTGTCTTTCAATGAAAGTGGTATATTAAAGACTCCTACTATGACTGTGGAGTCATCTATTTGGCTTTTCAACTCTTTTAAAGTCTGATTTATTTTTTGGGGGGCTCTTTCATTGGGTCCATA
>NW_006922137.1:1424239-1432869 GCF_000298275.1 Orycteropus afer afer
TCCAAAATGGTCAAACTGCTTGTAATCATTCAAAATGACTCCACCCTCTGGACAGGCAAAAGTCCACAGCTCAGCCCACCTTCCTCTTCACTACTTCCCCTTTTATCCACCAGCCATCGGAGCAGTCCTCCGTGCAGTCCCTGGCTAGCAGGGCTTAGGTCCTAACACCACTTGGCAATATCCAAGCTGTCTGTGCCATTGGGATCACTGCCAGACCACAGTTCCATATGTCTCCTTTTTTGCTGTTTTTGTGCAAATCCTTCTACTAGTTGCAGTTTAGTCTACTTCTACATCCTTCCTTTCAAAGCTTAGGGCTTCAGGATTATCTTCTGTATCTGTGTTAATTGGTTCCCCTTTTCTTTTTTGAAGAGGGTCTGTGCAGTCTTTCTGCTCATTCCACCAATTTACCAGAACTCCCTTTTTATTTTTTCTTGAGCCGTTCTGTAAACTATAAAGAACTTGCCTATTTAATTATATATTTTTAACTTATTTGTATGAAATTCTGTATATTATATATCTATTATTTTTAATGATTGCAAAATTTAACTATTACCTCTTTTTATTCCTAAAGTTGTTTATTTCCTTTACATTTAGTTTTTTCTCTACAATCTTACTTGAGGTTTGTAAATTTTACTGTTCTTTAAAGAAAAAACTTAACTTTTGGCCTTTCTGATATTATCAGATATGTGTTTAATTTTTATTTCATTAGAATAAAATATGTTTATTACTTTCATTCTTTCTACTTTTGACTTATTTTGCTTTACCTTCTTTGAAGACTTGAAATGGAACTCAGTGATTTCAGAATTTATTCTCTTCGAACATATATTTAAAGCTATATATTTTCCACTAAGGTAGCTTTATCTATCTCTAATATTTTTATACACTGAAATGTCATTACCAACATCCTTAGAATTCTCTAATTTATCCTATTAAGTCTATCTGATCCTTGCTTATTTGGGCATGCATTTCTTTGGAGAAGCAGAATATGGCTTAATGTGTTTTCTCTATTATTTTCCTGTTCTCTGTGTCATTTTTGTGCTTTCCATCCCTCTTTTTTTTCTCTTGTTTCTTAAGGTAGAAGCTTTAGTTTTTGTTCTTTTTGATAGTCCTTCTTTTCTAATATGCACATTCAATGCTATATTTTCTTCTAAGCAAGACTTTACCTGCATTTCACAAGTTTTAATAAGTTACACTTTTATTTAGTTATGTGATGTTATCCATAATTTGCTATGACCCACACATCTGCCTGTGCATGATGAACAAAACACAGGTAAACATTTTTCTGATATTCTCTAGTTTCAGCCAAGATTGATCAGAAAATAGCAATGATAGCCTTTCTTCCATATCCTCTTCTGAATCTGGCTTGAATATTTGGCTATTTCCCTATTGATGGACTGCTGCCATTATTTTTTTAATGATATTCAGGAAAATTTTATTTCCACATTATATTAATGATACTGTTTGACAATTTCTTCATTGTTTTAGATCATCTTTTGTAATGGGTACAAATATGTATCTCTTACATGTTTGATTGGCTAGGTAGCTGTCTTCAAAATTTTTTGGTATAGATGAGTGAGCTCTTCCAGCATTGAATCCATTTGTTGAAACATCTCAGTTAGTATTTTTTCAGTTCCTGGAGCTTTGTTTTTCTCCAATGACTTGGACTTCTTCCTTCAATACTGTTGATCATATGCTGCATCCTGAAATGTTCCATGTCAACTTTTTTTTTTTTTTTAATAAAGTGACTCTGAGTATTCTTTCCGTTTTCTATTGATACTTCCTGCATTGTTCAATATTTTGCCAATATTGAAACTTGAAGCTTGAATGTTTTCTTCAGTTCTTTCAGCTTGAAATATGTCAAGTATATTCTTCTCCTTTGGTTTTCTAACTCCAGGTCTTTTTGCATTTCTTTACATTTTACTTTGTTTTCTTAAACTGCCCTTTGAATTCGTCTGTTCAGTTCTTTGTCTTCATTATTTCATCCTTTCACTTTATCTCCTCTATGTCTAAGACAATGCTTTAGAGTCTCTTCTGGCACCCATTTTAGTCTTTCCTTACTTTTCTCTCTTTTAAATGATGTTTTGTTTTCTTTACATATGGTATTCTTAATGTCATCCCCCAACACATCTGATCTTTGGTCATTAATATTTAATGAATCAAATCTATTCTTAGTTTGGTCTCTAAATCCAGATGACATATACTGAAGGTTGTACTTTGGATTTCATGGACTTGTTTTAATTTTCTTCAGCTTCAACTTAAACTTGCATATCAGCAATTGATGGTCTGCTCTTCAGTCTGCCTGCAATCAGCCCTGGTTTTGTTTGGATTGATGATAATGAGACTCTTCATTGCCTATTTCCACAGATACAGTGTAACTGATTCATGTAATTCCATCTGGCCAGGCCCATGTGTATAGTCATTTCTTATATTGTTGAAAAAATACATTTCTAATGAGTATGTAGGAGCTCTGGTAATGTAGTCCCTAAGGGACTTGACTGGTAATCAGAAGGATGGTAGTTCAAACCCACCAGCTCCTCCTCAGAAGAAAGCTTGGGCAATCTACTTTTGTAGTGATATCACTTCAGAAACCCAAGGAGGAGTCACTATGAGTTGGGTCTGACTCGAGGGCACATAACAAGAACAAATGAGTATGTTATTGGTCTTGGAGAATTTTGTCATGCAATCTCAAGCTTTGGTTCCATCCTGAGGCCAAATTTTCCAAGTACTGATCCTTCTTTGTTTCTCACTTTTCTCATTGCAGTTGCATAATTATCAATGCATCTTGATTGCATATTTGATCGATTTCAGACTGCAAAAGTTGGTAAAAATCTTTGATTTCTTCATCTTTGGCATCAGTAGTTGGTGCATTGATTTGAATAACAATCTTATTAACAAGCCTTCTTTGCATGTATATGAATATCATTCTATCACTGACAGTGTTATACTTTAGGATAGATCTCAAAAAGTTCTTTTTGTTGTTGAATGGGACACCATTCCACTTCTATTTGTCATTCCTGGCATAGTAGACCATTTGATTGTCTAATTCAAATTGACTATTACCAGACCATTTTGGGTCACTAATGCATATGATATTGATCTTCAAGTGTTCCATCTCATTTTTGATGACTTCTAATTTTCCTTGATTCATACATAGTGCATTCTATGTTCTGAGTACTAATGAATATGTACAGCTGATTCTTCTCATTTTGAGGCATGCCACATCAGCCAATGAAGAACTTAAAAGCTTTATTCTATCCATGTCATTAAAGTTGGCTCTACTCTGGTACCATAGTGCCTAAGGCACTTGACTGCTAACCAGAAGGCTGGAGGTTCAAATCCACCAGCCACTCCTTGGAAGGAAGATGGGGCAATCTACTTCCATAGTGATACTGCCTTGGAAACCCAAGGAGGGGTCACTATGAGTCGGGTCCAACTTGACGACACATAACAACAACAACAACAACTACTTTGAGGAGGCAGTTTTCTGCAATGGAACTTGAATACTGTTTCAACCTGAGAATCTCATTTTCAGCACTATCACAGACAATGCTCAACTGCTATTTGTAAGTTTTTTTCAGTGATCATTTTTTTTTTGGAAGTAGATCACCAGGTCCCTCTTCCTCATCTGTCATACTCTGGAAGCTCCACTAAAATCTGTCCTCCATGGATGAGCGTTATGGTGTTTGAAATACTAGTGGCACAGTTTTAAGCATCACAGCAACATGCAAGCCACCACAGTACAACCCAACAAATGAGTGGTGGATTCTGAAAGTACATTACAAAAATAGGAACATTTTCCTTGCAGTGTTGTTTGCAGTTACAAAATACAGTAACTAATTTAAGGACAATGGTTGGAGAAACAATGGTATATCAATATAATGGCATATTATGCAGGTATAAAATGAAGTAAGATCTCTATGAACCATATAGCAAGTTAGTTCCAGGATATGTTGGTAAGTGAGAGAAGCAAGATATAAAAGAGTGGCTATAGTACATTTTCCCCTCATCCAGGTAAGGAGAAGATATAATAAGTAAATGAACAGATGTTTACTCATTTGTGTAATAGAAATATAAGAAAGATAAACCAAAATCTAAAAGGACTGGGTTGGAAAATAGAGTGGAAAGAATGAAGTATAGGAATGAGATTGGAATAGCCAGGATGAGGAGAAAAGTGAGACTTCTTTGATTAAATCTTTTGTTGTATAATCCTGATAATTAGAAACAAAGTGAGGTGTCACCTCCAATCCATATATTTCCAAAATAGACAAACAATACCAAGCAGAATGTAGGGGTAGGGAGGAGGGAAAAGGGAACAGAAACTTTCAAAAGAAACTAGCTGTATCTCAAACAAATAGTATAACTGAACTAAATTAACTAATGTCCATAGTAGAAATTTTTCAAAAATGAAAGAAGTATTTAAAATATAATAATAGGTTTACTAGTTTTTTTCACCAGAAAAAAAAAAAAATGTAAAGGGAAGAAAAATTCTAAAATCAACCCTGTGGCATTGGATTATAATTAAAGATATCAGTATAGAAGAGAGAGAGGCAGAGATAGAGCATAGGAAGGAGGGAGAGAAAGAGACAGAGAGGGAGAAATTTACATTGATTACTGTACGAACATATTTTCAAGGTTTGTCTCCTGAGAAAACTTAGAAATAAGGACAGTATTGTAGCCATGAGCACACCTAGCATAACTATCCTGGTTGCTAAGCATCATTTTCCAATAAAAAGGAAACAGAACTCCTTGAAGAAGTAGTTGATTCCATTTTCCAGCAAAAGAAATATAAGATGAACCTGATGCATCTTATAGTACCAGATAGTAAGGAAATGCTCAAGAAAGGATGGACAGTGGTCTAAAGAATATGAGAATGATCCTGAAGGTGCTCCTAAAAACCAAAGCTGAAACAATTTTGTAAGAGAACAAGTAATTAAAAAAATTAATTTTAAACCATGGAATTAAAATGCATACTTTTAAGTACATGCTAACATAAAATATTTTTATCTGTAATAACTTGAATTATTTCTTTATTCAGTTTATGGATAATTCATTCTAGAATATATCAAATACATGTTCATAGCCTTTTAATATGAACTCAAAATATGCAATTAGTTTGTTTCAGCAGTGTGTAAAATTCATGACTGTTGGGGTAGAAAGAAAACGTGTATAAAGAACTATAATATTCCTGTTAAATATATGATGATATGATTTCTAGTCAGAAGAAATATATGATTTCTGGTCATAAGACTGTCAGTGACCAGAAATCCTTCTAAAAATGGATTTCTAGTAGAAAAAAGTTTCACCTCTGTAAGCATAAAAGTACAAATTTTGTCTTCCATAGGCTACTCAAGACTGTGGTCTGCATGAAAATGAAGATTTAGGTTAGTCCCACCTGATTCCTTTTGGACATTACTCCTAGAGTAGGAAGTGAGAGAATAGGGTTCCAGTTCTGCAATTTATTTGCCTGATAGGAGCTCTGATAGCGTAGTGCCTAAGGCACTTGACTTCTAACCAGAAAGCTGGTGGTTCAAATGCACCAGCCAGTGCTTGGAAGGAAGGTTGGGCAATCTACTTCTGTAGTGATACTGCCTCGGAAGCCCAAGGAGGGGTCACTATAAGTCAGGTCCGACTCGACGGCACTTCACAACAACAACAACATCACCTTAGATAAGTTTCTCAACTGCTACCTTTCTCAACTTACTACCTGCCCAGGAAGTAGGTAAACTCTAACCTGTCCTTTAACTCTACAATGATGTATTTCTACAACAAAGGTTTAACAGTATAATTTCAAATAATGAGAAAGATGAGTGGAAGAGATACTTTTCCGAAGGCTCATTTATCAGTCTCTGAAATAAAAGTTCTGGCCAATCTGATGCTTATACTTTACATTTTAATTTCCTAGTACAGTTTCCTAGTTTCACTGCATAGCAGAGGGGTTCAGATACTGGGCTCCAGATCCAGACTGTCTGTGTTCAAATAAGGCTCTGAAATTTCTGGCCAGTGGGACCCTGAGCAAGTTACTTAACTTCTCTCCACCCCAGTCTCCTCACATGGGCATAATATCCATACTTCCTCCATAGGTGCTTTATAAAGGTCAGATGAGACAAGATTGACAAAGACTTGGACCAAACAGTACCTGGCACCTAATGTATTCCAGGTTTGTTAAATATGATATATTAATTAATTCCGTATTTGGTGTATGCTCTCAGGGTTGTACGTTTTGCTTTCGGAAAAGGAAATCAACAGAGAAATCACAAAGTACTTGAGTCAGAATCTACTTTTGGCTAAGTATTTGAGAAAATCAGTTAAATTTCTAGAAAATTATAGAAATGCTAGCACATCCCCCCAAAGATCTCCACAAAAGTATTCTCAAGAACAAATTGCTTTTCAAGATGAAGAGGCAGTGGATATCATGAAAGACTTGGTTTCATTTATATGTGTGTGTCTGTGTACCTATGTGTACATCTATAGACTTCCCCCAGCCCCCAGTGCACTCATATTTGGTTACAAGACTGTCAGTGGCCATTTGGAAACTGGTACCTCTTTTCTCCTCTGCATTTTCCATTGTCATTGCTACTGGCATTGTTATATTTTATTTTCATCTGATTGTCAGAATGTGTTGAGGCCAACAAGTCCAGGAGAGCAGAGTTGAATGCAAGAGCTGCTTCTTCAGGGAGATAAACAAACAACAAACAAAAAAGATTTTTCAATTCAGCGGTTCCCTGAAGGGTATGATTCATATATGAGTCATTCTCATGAAGTGGATAAAATTCTCATTTACGGAGTCAGAAATGAAAATAAAGCTGTTTTTAATTTGGAAGACAGAAGAGTGGGATGAAATATCTAGCTCAAGAGAATCCTTCTGAAAATGGGTTTTTAGCAGAAAAGAGTTTCACCCCTATAAGCATACACATGCAAATTTTTCCTTCCATAGCTAATCAAGACTTTTTTTCTTTTTTGGCATAAAAACAAAGGAAAACCAGTTTAATCCTGAGTAAACCTGGCTTTTTCCTTAGGTATTGGGTCTCATAGGAAAAGCAGATTTAATGTTTAACTCTCTAATATATGCAATAAAAGATTTCAGTGATACTGTCAAGCTGACTACTTAGTCATTCAACTCCTTTCATATTATACACATTGCTATGCACTGTCGCTTGAGATTACTTTGTGAAAGAAAACTTTGTTAGGACAGGGTAATTTGATGAATGTCAAAGCCAAATGTATATAGAGAGATACAGATATAAGGGTTGGGGCCAACCTAATTTCTATTTGACTCCCACAGAAATCACATTTATAATACATTTCAATGAATCACCCTTAGATGCCAGGCTGGCAGACATGACACATTCTGGACATGGTTAGGATATATTTGGAATATTTCAAATATGGCCCTGTGAAGGGCATTGTTTGCAAAAACATCAAAGAATATAATACTGAATTATTTCTGCCACATGTTTTGGCTCAACATGCACCATACCTTTAATATCTCCATATAAACACTATAAACATCTTAAGACACTAGGCACAGAGGTGTGGTCCTTGATAATGTCTTCCTCATATTTCTAGGAGAGAGGTTAAATAACTTTGTAGAGAGATGGCTTCTGCCATGTGGAGTTATTAATTTATGATATTGGGGAGTAACCATAGAACTTCCCACTTCAGCTGTGCCATGGGGAAAAGCACTCTTCAAACACACACATTCTACCTTGGAAGCCTGCCTTGCATGCAAAGGATGTAGAAAGGGCTTGCAAGTGGCAAGACTCTATAGCACTGTGGGAGCTGGCTATGTCATTCATCTACAGTTCTAGTTTAAGTTTCCATCTCTTTGAATAGATGGTACCTTATCTTTTATGTTGGGAGCTGCTTTCTGGGATAGCTTAAGGCAAAAAAAAAGCAGGTTCACTATGTTCTGGTTACCTAGTGCTGCTCTGGAAGGAATATACCATAGATGGGATCGCTTGAGCAAACAGGAATTTATTCTCTTACAGTTTGGAGGCTTTAAGTCCAATTTCAAAGTGCCAGGCTCTAAGGGCTAGGTGTAAGCCCCTGAACCTTGGGCTTCAGCTCTGCCTCCTGCTCCCAGCCCACTGCTTCCTTCTGTTAAGGAAGGTTTTCTTCACTCAGACAGCTGCTGGCTGCTGAGACTGACAAGCCCAAGGCTGCCAAATAAAAAGGCACAATCCCGATGTTACCAAACTACACAGCAGGCCATTGATTCAAGTCCATTGAAAGTCCCAAGATCAACACAGCATGGCAGGAACAATGACTCAGCTATATGCAGGATTCAAGCATGCCATTAGCTGGAAATCAATCCCAAAGCTTCTCCTTATATGAGGGAAGTAGACCACATCCCTAAGGCAGCTACTCAGCTGCTCACAGTAGATTCCACCATGGAGTTGATTATTAGTCTCATCATGGGGAATACTACATCCACCTGCCCAGCCACTCAAGAAGACTCAACTAAGTTGACACACAGTCTTAACTACCACAACTATAATACTGAAAAAGAACATAAAAATACCCTCAATTTAATGTCACAGGATATAAGATCAACATCCAAAAATCAGTTGGATTCCTCTACACCAGCAAAGAGATTGCTGAAAAAGAAATAAGAAAATCAATACCGCTCT
>NW_006922137.1:1435634-1451866 GCF_000298275.1 Orycteropus afer afer
TAAAAAAAAAAAATAAAAAATACCCTCAATTTAAGTTTATTTAGTGCTACCAATTCTTACATATGTATGAATATTTTCATTTTTCTCAGAGTATAAGAGAGGGGAGGTAATGAAGGGAACCAGTAGGCTGAGATACAAAAGTAAGGAGATGTGAGTAACTTAATTGAGACTACAAGAGAATGAGTGTGTAATTGAGTTTGATACAGAAGGTATAACCCAGGTTGTTAGCACAAATGTCCCATGGAAATACAAACTTTGCGTACATCTTAGATTAATATGTTAGGTAGCAATATACAAATAAAGAAATCAATCAATATATAATAATTACTTAAAAAGAAAATCACGAAAATATGTGTTCAGTTGAAGAAGCTACTGTCTACAAGCATCTAGAGGCACATGATGTATTATTACATATTCATGGCAATGTACAAGAATAACCTGACTATAGGAAATCAGAGGTTTCAGGATAAGTATTCATTTATTGCATCATTCCATAATACTGTATTTACTGTATACTGTGTGCCGATCTCTGTGTTCTATATCATGCACACTCATCAATGGTGGGAAAGCTGCTTAGCCACAAACTACCCTCAAAAGAGTCATTACCAGAAATATGTGGTAAATTACCCTTTATATCTTGGAAAAATAAACTGATCCCAAGTCTTTTTAATCCTCTGATCTTTCTGGTTGTCTGTTTTATATATATATATATAAATATATACACACACACAAACACATATATATATGTATTTATATAAATGCATAAACAAACATGTCTATGCAATCCCATGGGGAAATAAATACATTAATAATTCAGATAGCTACCACAGCTCTGCTAGGAGCCAGAACTTCTATACGGAGAATAAGTTTATAACCACTAGATGTTGGTCAGCTTTCATAAAAATATACCACAAATATAAATAAAGTATAACTAACAGGCATTGAACTCAGAGTCCCTGCTTTCCATAAAGCATAAATCAGGAGAGCTGTGGTAGAATTGAGGTTTAGGTGAGTTAGAAACTTGAGCACAACATACCTTTTATGATCGGCCCCTACACTATCTTTTTCAGTTTCTTCCTGCTTCATGGGTTTATGCCTTTCTCAATGATACTCAAATATTTTGATGGTGAAGTTGTTTCTTTACCTTCCCTCGGCTCCCTTAAAGTATTTAGAATGAATTTTGACACAGAGTACATATTTACATAGGCATTGAGTAGATTTTAAGGAGACATTTATGGTACATAAAAGAAAGAGAGAGAAAATGGGAGAGAGAAACTTTGGAGAGATCTGTAAAATCCAGAGGGAAAGGGCTGGGCAAGAAGATACATGAACAAGGATTATTATTTAAGTATTCAGGATCCAAATGGAGCTGCATGTTTACCTGCAAAGCACTTGCCTTTACTGAAGTGAATACCAATGATCTGCTTCCCATGACTTCTGTTAAGGAAGTTTCTTCAAGGGCATCCAGGACTGTGCCCTTTGGTTTTCTCTTAGAAGTGTCATCTGTGGCCTAATACCCTAACTGATGCTCATCCATTCTTTTCTCATGTTCACAACCTCATACCTTACTAATTCTATGGCCAACTTCTGTACGGACAGGGCAAAGAAAAGTAGAACACTAAACAGCTCTGGTAGGAAGGAAGGTTGGGCAATCTACTTCTGTAGAGATACACCTCAGAAACCCAAGGAGGGGTCACTATGAGTTGGGGCTAACTTGACGGCACATAAGAACAACAACAACAACAACATGGACAATATAGGAGCTCTGGTGGTGTAGTGCCTAAGGCATTTAGCTGCTAACCAGAAGGCTGGTGGTTCAAACCCACCAACCACTCCTCGGAAGGAAAGTTGAGCAATCTACTTCATAGTGATACAGCCTCAGAAACCCAAGGAGGGGTTGCTATGAGTCGGGCCCAACTCGATGGCACATAACAACAGCAGCAAACACCTGGGAAGGATGCTGTTGTTGTTCAGTCCTGTCAAGTCAGATTCAACTCATAGCAACTCTTTGTACAATAGATCAAAACACTGCCCAGTCCTGCATCGTCCTCAGAATTGTTGCCATATTTGAGCCCATGGTTACAGGCACTATGTAAATCCATCACGTTGAGAGTCTTCCCTTTTTACTGATGACCCTCTACTTAGCACAATATACTTCCTCAGGGCCTGGCCCCTTTTTTTAACGTGATCAAAGTATGAGAGACAAAGTCTGGCCATTCTCATTTCTAAGGAGGATTCTGGCTGTACTTTCTGCAATACATATTTGTTCATACTTATAGCAGTCCATGGTAAATTCAATATTTTTCTCTACCAATATACTAATATCTCAATCCTTTTGCAGTCTTCCCTATTCATTGCCCAACTTTCACATGCACATATGGCTGTTGAAAATAACATGGCTTTGGTCAGGCACACCTCAGTCTTCAAAGTGACATCTTTGCTGTTTGTTGTTGTTGTTGTTATGTGCCGTCGAGTCAGACCTAACTCATAGCGATCCCTCGTTGGGTTTCCGAGGCAGTATCACTACGGAAATAGATTGTTCCATCTTCCTTCTGAGGAGAGGCTGGTGGGTTTGAACCACTAGCTTTCTAGTTAGCAGTCAAGTGCCTTAGGCACTACGCTACCAGAGCTCCCTTTGCTCTTTAGAAAGGCCTTTTGCAGCAGATTTGTCCAATGCAATATGTCATTTGATTTCTTGACTGCTGCTTCCAAAGACATTGATTGTGGATTCAAGTAAAATGAAATCCTTGGCAACTTCAATCTTTCCTCTGTTCATCATGATGTTGCTTATTGGTCTGTTTGTGAGGATTTTTGTTTTCTTTATGTGAATGTGTAATCCATACTGAAGGCTGTAGCCTTTGATCTTCATCAATAAGTACTTCAAGTTTTCATCATTTTCAGTAAACAATGTTGTGTCATCTACATATCACAGTTTGTGAGTGTTACCATTTTTGGTATCAGATGGATCTTGGCTGAAAGCAGAGAATACCAGGAAGACATTTACCTGTGTTTTATGGACTATGCAAAGACATTCAACTGTGTGGATCTTTAGAAATCATGGATTACAATGCGAAGAATTGGAATTCCAGAACACTTAACTGTGTTCATGAAGAACCTTTACACAGACTAAAAGAAAGTCATTTGAACAGAACAAGGAGATATTATGTGATTTAAAATCAAGAAAGGTGCGTGTCAGGGATGTATCCTTTCATCATATGTTGTCAATCTGTAAGGTGAGCAAACACTCCAGGAAGCTGGACTACATGAAGAAGAATGTAGCAACAGATTGGAGGAAAACTCAGTGACAATCTGTAACTTAGAGATGACACAATTTTTGGGAAAGATGAGTGCAGGAAAAGAAAAAATATCTTATAACATTACCTAAGTTTAGCAATCGGTTCCCTGAACTGGGGTAGTAATTAAACATATCTCCATTACACAAACATGTAGTGATTATGGAAGCAAAATGTTGTAACATAGAAATTATATAATACGTTGTTGTTGTTGTTGTTAAGTGCCTTTGAGTCATTTCCGGACTCATAGCGACCCCATGCACAGCAGAACGAAACACTGCCCAATCCCGCGCCAGCCCCACAATCCATGCTATACTTGAGCTCATCATTGCAGCCACCGTAACAATCCATCTCGTTGAAGGCCCCCCCCCCCTCTTTCGTCAACCCTCCACCCTACCAAGCATGACATCCTTCTCCAGGGAATGGTCCCTTCTTACAACATGACCTAAATAGGTGAGACGAAGTCTGCCCATTCTTGCTTCCAAGGAGCATTCTGGCTGCACTTCCTCCAGGACAGATCTGTTAGTTCTTTTAGTAGTCCATGGTACTTTCAGCATTCTTCACCAGCACCACAACTCAAAAGCATCAACTCTTCTTCGGTCTTCCTTATTCATTGTCCAGCTCTCACATGCATACAAGGTGATTGGAAATATCATGGCTTGTGTCAGGCGCACCTTAGTCCTCAAGGAGACATCCTTGCTCCTCAGCACTTGAAACAGTTCCTTCGCAGTTGACTTTCCCAATGCTACACATCGTCTAATGTCCTGACTGCTCCTTCCGTTGGCATCGATTGTAGAATCAAACAACGTGAATTCTTTGACAACCTCAATCTTCTCTCCATTTATTGTGATGCTGCTCATTGGTCCAGTTGTGAGGATTTTTGTTTTCTTTATATTGAGACGTAATCCATACTGCAGACTGTATTCTTCAAATATAATACATGTAGTATTATATAAATATAATACATGTAGGTGAAATTATCTGGACTAGAAGCAAAGATGGCAAGACTTTGTCTTGCCTACTTTGGACATGTCACCAGTAAAACCTAATCACTGTGAAAGGTCCTAATGTTTGGAAAACCAGAGGAGAATGAAAAAGAGGAAAACTCTCAATGAAATGGACTGGCACGACAGCCTCAATAATAGGCTCAAACATATCAAACGTCACACAGATGGTGCAGGGTCGGGCAACACCATTCTCTGTAATACAGAAGGTTTCCAGGAACAGGAATTGACCTGACAGCAAATAACAACAATCAATATTATCTAACTTCTCTGGGTTCCTCTCTCAGGAATAAGATGCAGTAATAATAATAATGGTAAAATCATAGTGATTATGAAGATGAAATAAAATAAGAATTTCAACAGTGTGCACAGGGTTCTTGGGCAATTAGTAGAGGATAAGAAATTCTTGTTCCTTTCTCGTCTGTGTCCTGCCTCACCATGCCAGCAATCATCAAAGGTCAACATCAAGAAGACTGCATCAAGGTACATGATTCAGAAGCACCTGGCATGCTGGCTTGTTCCTGAACACTTAAGGTTATACACATAGCCTGGCACAGAGCCAGCTGGTCATTTTAAGGCAGATGCTGGGTGGGAGAGCTCTGGTAGCATAGTGGCTAAGACACTTGCCTGCTAACCAGAAGGCTGGCGGTTCAAACCCACCAGCCACTCCTCGGAAGGAAGGTTGGGCAATCCTACTTCCGTAGTGATACTGCCTCAGAAACCCAAGGAGGGGTCGCTATGAGTCGGGGCCGACTCGACGGCACATAACAACAACAACAACAGCTGGGTTGAGGGAGAAAGTAACAAAAAGTAAAATCTGTCCAAGGAGCGCTCACTCCGAATACTGCAGAGGCATCAGAGATAGAGGCAAAATAAACTCTTCACAGATTGAGTGAGGTAGTGTAAGTCATATTTGGTCTATGAAATGTACTTTCACCCTTGTTTCTTATGAAAATTTTAGGTCCAAATTTCATTACTCTGTCTCTCTCTTCAGCTTCAGAACTAGGAGAAAGTTGTGGGTGGTTGCTATATCCTACAAATGGTTTTTTTTGTTCGTTTGTTTTGTTGTTGTTTTCTCTCTTTTCTCTGAAGTTCCTGGATTGTTTTTCATCTGGTCTCAGTCAGGAATATTAGACTTCATTGTCATTTAAAGTTTGTAGATGGGAAGCTGGGGAAACCCTAGATCAACAGGTAAGCCTGAAGAACTTTTCTCTGTGACTTCTTACACATCCCTGCTTCCTGCAGCCCAAGGTTCACCCCATCCGATGGACCCATCCCAAAATCTGTCCTTATTCCCTAGCAGGCGGCATATGAATACAGTGAAAATATGAAAACGCCTCCTGGGTTGCAGATGTACTTACAATTTATACTAGTCCAGTGGGAAGATTTTACACAGTAGCCGGAAGTACAGTTATTAATTCCCCAGATGAGTAAGAATAGTGAGGTATTTCAGCTTCCTGTAAACCCATTCACTAGCTTCTTTTGGGGGAACCAAGAACTGAACACATATTAGGACAGAAACCCTTAAAAATATAATATTCTTATAATTATGTTTACATTTTTATCATCTTCTTTAACCACTATAGTCAAATGCTTCCTGTACTGCTGTATTTCATATTTTATTAAAAAAAAAAAAAAAAAGGAAAAAAAAGTAATTTAATCAAGGAATCCAAGGACTACCTCACTCCACCCCTCACATTATGAGTGAGTGAACAAAGATCAGAAGGAGTTTGTTTATGCAACACCCAACACTAGTTGGGGACAAAGCAAAGTCTGGTATTTTTTCTACTTTGCAGCAATATCTTTATTTTTCTTTGTATTTTAGTTTTACTGCCCAACATGGATACCCTTTCTTTATAGTCAGGGGCTACATCCTCTCCTTTTTTTCCAGAGTGTTAGCTCTTTTGTGCCATATCAAATGACTCCAGTATCCCTTTCTTTCCACTAACTATGAGGAAAGGATTAGTTCACACTTTCACAAATATAGGTATGCCTCATTTTATTGTGCATCACTTTATTTCAGTTCGCAGATACTGCATTTTTTACAAATTGGAGTTTTGTGTCAACTCTGTGTCAAGCAAGTCTGTTGGTGGCATTTTTCCAACTGCATATGCTCACTTCATGTCTCTGTGTCACATCTTGGTAATTCTCACAATATTTTCAACTTTCTCATGATGCTATTGCACACTTAACAGACTAGAGTAGAGTGTAAACAAAGGGGCTGTGGTGGAGCTGTGTTTAAAATCTTAGGTTGCTAACTGAAATGTTGGCAGTCTGAACCCACTAGCTGCTCTGTGGGAGAAAGATGTGGCAGCCTGCTTCCATAAAGATTTACAGCCTCTGGAGCAGTTCTACTCTGTCCTATAGGGTCACTATGAGTCAGAATTCAATGGATGGCAATGAGTTTGGTTTTTAGTTTCATAGTGTAAACATAACTTTTATATGCATTGAGAAACCAAAAAGTTTATGTGACTCATCTCAGTGCAATACTTGCTTTATTGTAGTGGTGTGGAACTGAGCCTGCAATACCTCCGAGCTAAGCTTGTGACAACTGGCAGCCACCACATGTTCACTAAAGAGTCCTCCACAACCACTTTGCATGACCCTTTTGGAGTGGCCAATATTGCTGAGAAACTTCTCAGCTTGTGGCACAATGCTGAGCTCACTGTATGGTTCAAAGACTGACAGAGTAATCGAAAGAAAACGGGCTTTGGTGACAAAGAACAGGCTCCACAGTGGGAACCTGGAGGTACCTGGATCAGCTCCTTGCCTCACTTCAGCTCATATCACTCTGAGTGCACTACAAATACACAGAGCTGCCCCAAGTGCCTGCTGTTAGTTGCCATCTAGTCAGCCCTGATTCATGGCAATCTTATGTACAAAAACACTCAATGTTGTCCAGTCCTGCATCATCTTCATGACTGTTCATATGTTTGGGTCCATTGTTGTGGGAGTCTGTTGTTGGGTGGTACCTTACAACTGAGGGGGCTCATTTTCCAGTACCACCTGACGATCAGTTCGGCATACACTGGTGTCTTGCATGTGGTTACGATGCTGGTTGCTATGCTACTAGTATTTCAAATACCAGCTGGGTTACCCATGGTGGATAAGTTTCAGTGTAGCTTCCAGATGAAGACAAACTAGGAAGAAAGGTCTGTCAATCTACTGAAAATGAGCCAATGAGAACTTTATGCATCACAACAGAATGTTTTCCAATATAGTTCAGGCTCCTGCTAAGTTTCCTTTTTTTTCATTCATGCAGGCTTCAAACTGACTAACTCCATGGTAGCCTCTCATTCTAAACTCATTTTATCATTTAATCTCCCACTCATTTACCACTCAATTATATATTACCTTCAAGACACATTACCTTTGTCTTTTGTTCTTTACTCTTTATTTTTTATTTCATCTTTCAAAGGAGTGTGCCTTGGCTCCACGACTGTGCTGTAAGCTTTCTAATGGTAGAGATAATATCATTTATTTCTCTGTCTACTTCATCTTACCTCACATGGTATATTCTGCAGTAGTGTTAGTAAATATCTGTTACCTAATCATCACTGAAACTATTTGGCATAGGATTTCAAGCACGGTGCTTCCTTTAATATGTCTGGGGCTACATATTATTTTCTTTGCACACAAAGAGGGGAGAATTGTTTTTCTCAAATACACAATTCCTTTTTCCCACTGTGTCATAAAATGTGAGAAAATGAAATTAATATCTATTATTTAATAAGCACTTATAGTATTGCAGATAGTATACTTAGAACTATATATACATTCCTAACATCAACTTTAAAATGAACAGATTATCAATACCCAACTTCACAGGTTGATTCTGAGGACTGAAAGAGATAGATTATGTTTTTCGGTCTGTGAACTGAAAAACATGTTCTAGATATGAATTGGGAAGATGATCATGATGAAGTAGATGATGATGGTGATGAGTAATTTATCATAATGATTGTCCCAAGAGTTATGAAATGAAATATTTAAAAGAGTAAATTTCAGTGAAGAAAAATCCACCTTACAGAAACATATGAGGCACTAGGACGAGTGCACAGATTTTAGCCACAAGAGAATAAAACAAGTGAAGGGCCCCAAAATTATATTTCATATTCCTGATATGTCCTAGTCACTTTCTTTTCCTGCCTGGAGCCACTCTTGTTCTTTCTCTAAAATTGTGAACAATATGCCTTTGATCTTGCATATTTTTTCTTGATCCAATCATTGTTTTCTTTTCAATCTAGTTTCACTTTTCCTGAGGGTTGCTGATTCAACAATAGGTTTGAATGCTCAACTTAAATGATATGTATTTTTAACTTGTTTTTAAAGGAAAGATTTGTTATTACTATAAGAAATGAATCATTAATTCTGTAATGACATTATATATGAAATCTACCCAGGAGCTCCCAAATACTCGCCAATTCAGAGGAGTCTAAAGTTCAGCAAACCAAGCTGATGCAGTATTATATTTGCCCTTTAAAAAAGGTCAGAATATTGTTCAATTGATGCCAACATCCATGAACTAAATGAAAGGGAGCCTGAGATGATTGGATGGGGTTAAGGGTTTTACAGAATTCATGAGGGTCCTTAATCACTGTAAAATGAAACTCCTTAGAAAACCTTCTTGAAAGTTAATCCCAGGAGTATTTTGACATTGGAAATGGCCTACCAGTAGGACTATTTTCATTAATTTTGACTGGGCATAGCCATTTTTCATTTTTCCAAATTTATAGTGAATTGTTTCCCCATACCTTATTAATTGATTAATGAATATTATTATTATTAATGAAGAGGCAGGACAGAAAGTACATGATTAAGGTCATATTGAAGCTTATGACAGACTCATGGTTAAACCCTCAGGACTCTGGAAATATGTTGTTGTTGTTGTTGTTATGCGTCGTTAAGTCAGACCTGACTCATAGCAACCCCTCCTTGTGTTTCCGAAGCAGTATCACTGAGGAAGTAGATTGCCCAACCTTCCTTCCGAGGAATGGCTGGTGAGTTTGAAACGCCAGCCTTCTGATCAGCAGTCAAGTGCCTTAGGCACTATACTACCAAAGACAATTGTATGAATATTTATATTTTCTAGCTTGGTACTTTTGAAAAGACTGAAATATATTGCATGACTCAAGTAAGAAGTCTTCTGCTCATCTGATGTGCCATAGGTTTTTTTTTTTATGCCATAATATTTCACTGCACTTATTTTTCTTTTTTGAAATAATATTTTTTAAATAATTAATATACTTACACAGTTTTTAGGAAGTCAAATCATTGTATAAGACCCAATGAGAAACAGTAGGCCAAATTCATTCCCAAATTCCATTCCCTGAGCAACAAATCCCAACTCTTTTGCTGTGTGTTTCTAAATCAACATGTTTCTAAATAGTATACTGCGCTGGTAGCATAGTGGCTAAGACACTTGCCTGCTAACCAGACAGCTGGCGGTTCAAACCCACCAGCCACTCCTCGGAAGGAAGGTTGGGCAATCCTACTTCTGTAGTGATACTGCCTCGGAAACCCAAGGAGGGGTCGCTATGAGTCGGGTTTGACTCGACAGCACATAACAACAACAACAACAACATGTTTTGATAACAACTTTCCCTGTGATGATTGGCTTCTAATTGCTAGAGTTGAGGATTCAGTGCTCTTACATGCCTCTTGTTTGCCCTTCTCTTTCTTCCCGCTCCCAAAATGGTTATGGAACAATCTGAGGTTAAATTTGTTCTCACCAGACATATTGCTCTGTAATAATTCTTTATGACAGAACAATGTAGACCCTGTGTACACATTTTCTTTCTTGTTCAATATGTTGCCATTGCTAGAGGTAGTTATCAGTTCACTGATAACATCACTTGTAGGGAAGGTTTTTCAGAGCTTAGCCTGGAATTGTTACACATCTCTGCCACCACGCTCACGTCATAGGCTAGAACTCTGGAACACTGTTTCACAAACTGGAAGGTTGTGAAGTGGAGTGTAGAAGAGGGCTTTGGTGAAATTCTTCTGTACTTTCCCATATCTTCTTCCCTTTTTTCCTTTTATTTTTTAAATTCTTTCAGTTCTTTAACTGGGCATGGATGAGAAGAGAGTCCTTGAATGGTGCAAATGATTAAAACACCAGGCTGCTAACTGAAAGGTTGCAGGTTCAAGTCTACCCAGATGTTTCTCAGTAGAAAGGTCTGGTGATCTATTTCAAAAAAAAAAAAAAAAAAGCATCCATTGAAAACCCTATAGAGCACAGTTCTGCTCTGACACATGAGGGGTTGCCATGCCTCAGACTTGACTGAACAACAATGCTTTGTTTTGGATCATGTAAGTGCTATATTGACATGTTTATTTAAGCAGTTATGTTTAAATGAAAAACAAATATATGTTTTCTATCTTTCTCTTCCTTCCTTTTCTCCTTATTTCCTTCCTCTCTTTCTCCATTTTCTCCTTCATTTCTTTTTCTTTTTTTTTTTTTAATTTTCAAAGAGCTCCTAAGAAAAGGGTTTTACTTGATTCTCTCAATAATATAAGCTCTGTTGGTAAAAAAAAAAAAAAAGATGTTGATTTATTTAGTTACTATGCTCATTTATCGTATGAGACAGCTATAATTCAAAAGGGTAAGTAATTTTTTCCCCCCATTTCCAAAGGAAGTTAAAGTCCATGTAAAAAAGAAAAAAAAAAAAAAATTCTAATCCTTGCCTCCAAATAATGACCTCCTACTGCTTCCCAGAAAGGTATGAAAATGGGACTGGTGTTAAAAATTCAATTTGGTGAGCAGAAATACCCCTATTATGTTCAGTAAATTTTCCTTAGGTTTCTTAGGTACTCTGCCTCCTAAAATCTATTCCATTGGTATCACTCCCACCAAGGGGTGAGTGTCCAGCTCAGATTCAGAAAGCTGGCTTCTGTCTAGTGAAACTTACTTAAGAAGACTTCCAAGACAGTCCATCAAACATCAATGAACCCAACCCAAACTGAGGCTCACATGGTGAAGGAAAACATAAGCAAATATAAATGTGACATGTATCTCTGTGGACAAATCAGGGCCAACAATTACTAAAACTGGCAACAACAATGCCAAGAAAGGATTTGAAATAAAATAGAATCCATGTTTATCTCTCTGATTATATTAAGTTGTTGTTGTTGTTGTTATGTGCCGTCGAGTTGGCCCCGACTCATAGCGACCCCTCCTTGGGTTTCCGAGGCAGTATCACTACGGAAGTAGGATTGCCCAACCTTCCTTCCAAGGAGTGGCTGGTGGGTTTGAACCGCCAGCCGTCTGGTTAGCAGGCAAGTGTCTTAGCCACTACGCTACCAGAGCTCCTATATTAAGTAGTAATAGTAATTATTATTATATGTCAGTATAATGGCCTATCTAATCACTACACTTTAAAACACATGTAACAGAAGAAATTAATACCTTTTTCCTGTGTGACAAGATTCATACAATTTAATTTATTTAATATTTACAACTCTATTTGATAGGCTCTTTATGTTATAATTTAGAAAAGTTAAAACTAGGAATGAGAGAGGTTTAAAAAACCTAGAATCACCTTTTGAGAAAGGCATGGGACAAAGCCCAGTGCTGTGGGTAACAAGGACTAATAGATGACAGTGAAAAGAGCAACCGTGTGGAAAAGATCACAAAGAGAATAGATCCTTAAGAAATGCATGTTTAAGGAAGAAAGAACATGAGATTGGGAAGGGAGATGCACTGATGACACTTTGATGGCTAATCTGAAGAGCTGCTATTTGACAAACAGAGTTTACCCTGGAGAAAGGTCATCTTTAACTCATGTTTAGGGTGTCTTTGTGCTAAAATCAGGACCCAGAGCTTGGTATGCCCAGTTTCTGCTTGTAAAAAGGACAGCAAAGTTAATCTAATGTGTTTTCCTACACACCATCACTGAACAGATATTTCTCAGCATTTGGAGGTTGGGATTACATTAAGAAGAAACTATGGTTTTAATGTTTGCAAACAAGTTTGGTGTCTTTCTTCAACCTCCACTCATTGAATTTCAATGGAATAAAACATGTACAGGATATCAAAATTCACACTCTTCTGTTTCAAATTATGTCTAAGTTCATAAAGAAATTTTCTAAGATGACTCCTTTTATCTGAACTCTTTCTCTGGAATCTTCTGCTCTTCTAACTGAGCATTCTGTTTTTTATTAAGAATGACTTCTTTACAACATGACCAAGGCAAAATAAAACAGTGGGGGGTAGGCAAGGTAGGTTACAATGGTTAAATACTATTACATACACAATCTTGCAATAGGAGTAATAACAAACAATAATTTATGAGTGGATACATAGGTAGATATGCAAGCTCAACAGGTTTGGGATGACATATGGGAGTACATATAACATTGGCAGAGAATATTTCTACACATGTATGTGTATGTACTTCAAATGTTGTTGTTGTTGTTATGTGCCATCGAGTCGGCCCTGACTCATGTACTTCAAATAGATGTATGTATATAGTAGAGCATACAGGGGTCAAAGTTATAAAACCAGCCTAACCAAAAACCTTGAGTGGCTGAGACACTGGGCTTGGTGGCTGTGACTCAGGGAACATCTAGGTCAACTGGTATAACATAGTCCACAAAAACAATATTCTATATCCTACTTTGATGAGTAGCAACCGGGGTCTTAAAAGCATATGAGTAGTCAGCTAAGGTAAAATTATGTTGTTGTTGTTGTTATGTGCTGTCAAGTCAAACCCGACTCATAGCGACCCCTCCTTGGGTTTCCGAGGCAGTATCACTACAGAAGTAGGATTGCCCAACCTTCCTTCCAAGGAGTGGCTGGTGGGTTTGAACTGCCAGCCGTCTGGTTAGCAGGCAAGTGTCTTAGCCACTATGCTACCAAAAAAAATTATAGGTCTTTCTTAATCTGAAGCAAAGAAGAGTGAAGTAAATCAAAGATGCAACTAAACAATTAGTCCAAAGGTTAATGGTCCATATTAACCACAGCTTCCAGTAGCCTAAGATCAAAACAAAATGGTGACCAGCTACCACCATCAACACTCTGATCGAGATCATGATAGGACATCCTGGGCAGAGTGAGAGAAATATGTAAAACAAAACTTAAAGTCATAAAAAAGACCAGACTTACTGGTCAGATAGAGCCTGGTGGAATCTCCAAGACTCCGGCCATTAGACATCCTTCAGACCTGGAACTGAACCCACCCCTAGGGCTCACTTTGCAACCAAATTATAGACAGGCCAATAAAGTTAGCAAACAACACCTGTGAGAAACGTGCTCCTCAGAAAAATCAACCACATGAAACCAGAAGGGCAGCATTTGCGGAAAAACAAAGTTTAGAAGACAGAAAGGGACAGGAAAGATGGGCAAACAGACAACGGGATCCTGGGGAGGAAGTGGGAAGAGTGCCGTGACATTGAGGGGATCTCAACAAAATGTCAAAAACGAACTATGTGTAAGTTGTTGTATAGAAAACTAATTTGTTCTGTAAACTTTTATCCAAACCACAGTTATATGTTAAAAAAAAAAAAAAGGAAAAAAAAAGAATGGCTGCTTTAAAAGATGCCCTTTTCTTAATAAAATCCACCAAATAGTTTTTATTGTCCTAGCCTTTTCCATTTTCTCCTCTCTCTGGCATGTAGTCTACCTGGTATCCATAACTGCCATTTTACCTTGCTGGCATTTAACCCACAGTTCATTATTTGCTCTTCTTTTAAATGCATCGGTGTTAATTTCCTCAGAATGTCCTCATTGCCAGCTGGCCTGTTCCCTGCAGATTTCCTTAGGCCAAATGTCGCACCTATGTGCCTGCACCTTCAGTGATTTCTCTGAGCATTTGTTTAGACCCTATCAATCATTATCTCACAATAAACAACAGCTTTGCAAATGGAGAGCAAGTGATTGATGCTTCTGAATGTCTGTCTTTTCTCCTTGTGAGAATCACAAGGACCCCCTCCCTTTACCTTGAGGGCTCTGGATGTACCTGCCATGGCTTATGGGAAAACAAGGCTAAACTGCCAATACCTGGTTTCTCTTCTTTTTCTCCTACTGTGTTTCCTTATCATTTGTGACAATATGCCAGAATTAATGATAGCAGAAATACCCATGTTTGATACCGCATGCATCACACTTAGGCGTGATGGATTAGCAATCAAGGAAATTAATTCTGCCATTACTAAGTAACATCTGAACTTTGAAGTTAGGCAATTGCCTTGTAGAGTGTTCTGTTATGAATTCAGCCATAAATATAACATTAGACAAGCTTGTTTAGGTCCAGAATAGTTTCAACCTTGTTAACATTTTAGTTTCTGGAACAATGGTGTGCAATTCTTCTCCAACCTCCTTCATTGCAGAGGGATGGATATAAAGATCATGCAATTTCCAAGGTCAAGAAGACATTAGATAATATAGTGTCTTTTTTTTTTTTTAACCAACTAAATAATATTTCTAATACATTGCTTATAATTTCAGGATATCTAAACTCAGTACTTTCTGGAATGAGTAATTTAGTTTTGACAGAAGGCATTGGGTTAATTGTAATCTGTTACTCTTCGTTTGAAAAAAATAAAAATAACCAAATTCAATTTGGTTAGCTATTTTTGGTGCAATGTTTCACTTTTGAGACTGTTTTATAATCTTTTTCACCAAAAATGCAGCTTTGAAACTCTCTTGCCCTGTCTCACAGACTTGGTTTTCAACTCTTAGGCATATGTCCAGTTATAGACAATTATCATTATGCACCAAATAGACATTGAGATTGCTGATTACGCCAGATGATAACCACATCAAACCAAACACAATAAAAATAATGACAGAAGATACGGTAAAACACAATAAATAAACAAGACACATAAAATTCTTCCACTGACTGCAGTAAAATATATCATCTGGAGTTTATTTCATATGAACCCTTGGTCCATGGACAGAATCATGCTAAAGTTCTTTTCAGGTAAAGCCATTCTACAGCTTTAATGGCAGCTCTCTGCTGATCTGGTGTGGTCCAAAAGTAGATTGTACATTTGAGTCTATAGAGATCAAGCATGAGAGGCAAAATGTTCCTGTATGGGATGAGGGGAGCTTGGGGAGAGTATAGGGAAGGAAGAGGAGGGCAGGGAGAGTGTTGACTTTGACCCTTTCTCACATCATCCACAGAAGGGACATGACCTACTGATTGTCTCCGGTAACTTTTCCTTGCTATTTGTTGTTGTTGTTGTTATGTGCCATCGAGTCAGCCCCGACTCATAGCGACCTCTCCTTGGGTTTCCGAGGCAGTATCACTACGGAAGTAGGATTGCCCAACCTTCCTTCCGAGGAGTGGCTGGTGGGTAAGGCATCACAATTCTGCTGGAAGTGCCAAATGAGCGTAACTCTATAAAGTCTAATAAATATCTCCCTTACTGATATGTCCATTATTTTGGAATTAATGTTGTAATATTCTGAATCAGCCATGGGGGCAGATAAAGCTTATGATTAGTATATTCAGAGTGTAGTTAAATTCTCAAAAGAATGTATGAAACAATGTCAAAGAATTATTTCAAAATATTTTAGACAAATTTGTTTTCATTATTTTAGGTTGATTTATTATGAAATGTTATTTATTCTTTAAGATTATTTCTCCTTAATCTATACCTAAAAATAAGTTATATCCATTATGAATGAATCAGAAATGCTGCATATATTTGTAAACATTCTGACAATCAGGCTCCACAATTTAGACCAATTTGTTTAAATGAATGAGCTGTTTGTAGTTGCTCTTGTTGTCTATTTGTTTTGTTTTGTTTGTTTGCATAGTTTCATTCAGATTAGTTAAACCATAGTCATTTACCACTTTTTCACGCCAGTAGCTGTGCTGGGTCCTGCAAATCAAAAACAGTGATGATTATAAATCACCATTCTTTTCAGTTTTTAGAGCAATTTTGTTGTTGTTGTTGTTGTTGTTATGTGCCGTCGAGTCGGCCC
>NW_006922137.1:1452724-1466823 GCF_000298275.1 Orycteropus afer afer
TTTTTTTTTTTTTTTTAAATATAAACTCTGCTACATGGGGTTGATATGAGTTGAAATCAATTTGGTGACACTTCACAACAACAACACAGTTTACATCAGAGTTCACTTTTTGTGCTGTACAGTTGCATGGGTTTTGGCTAATATAAAATATCATATATTCACCATTACAATATCATCAGTATCATATAGAATAGTTCCACTACCTAAAAATCCCCAGTCTTCCACATACTCATCACCCTCAATTGAAAACAAAACATTGTTTTACTCTTTCCATACTTTTGTACTTTCCAGAATATCTTATAGTATATATAATGTTTTCAGACTAGCTTCTTTCACTTAACAGTGTGTATTCAAGGTTTTTCCATGACTTTTTATAGCTTGACTGCTCATTTGTTTTCACCAATGAACAATATCTCATAGGATGGATACACCAGAGTTTGTTTATTTGGATATTGAAAAATATCTTTGTTGTTTTAATTTTTGATAACTATCTACTTCCGTAGTGATACTGCCTCAGAAACCCAAGGAGGGGTCGCTATGAGTCAGATCCGACTGGATGGCAGTGAGTTTGGTTCGGTTTATTAATAAGGATGCTAGAAACACTCATGTGAAGGGTTTTTTTGTGTGTGGATATAAACTTTTCATTCATTTGAGCAATTACTTAGGAGTGTTCAGCTTTATAAGAAACTGAAAAACTGTGTTCTAAAGTTGCTGTACCATTTTGAATTCATACCAGCAGTAAATGAGAATTCCTATTGCTCCACATGATCATCAGCATTGGGTACTCTAAGTGTTTTAGGAGAGATTTGCTGTTTTAATTTACAATCTCCTAATAACATATGAGGAGCCCCAGTGACACAGGTAGTTATTGTCTGCTAACCTAATGGTTGGTGATATGTATCCACCAGCACCTTTGTGAGAGAAGATGTGGCAGTGTGCTTCCATAAAGATTTACAGCCTTGGAAACCCTGTGGGGTAGTCTGCTTTCTCAGAAAGGACTTGATAGCAATGGGTTTGGTTTAGGTTTAATGGCATATGATGTTGAACATTTTTGCATAAGCTTATTTGCAATCTTTGCATCTTCTATGATGAAATGTCAACTCAGATATTTTGTCTATTTTTTAATTGGGCTGTTTGTTTTTTTATTGTTGAACTTTAAGAATTCTCTGCATATTTTGGATATAAGTGCTCTACTAGATAAGTGTTTTGCAGATATTTTTCCTCAGTCTGTGGCTGATGTTTTCATTCTCAAAAGACTATCATTTTTATTATCTGTAATATATCATAAGATAGATCCATCAATGTTACTTAAGCATATAGTCACGATACCCATAGAATTCTGAGAATATCAACTTCATTTGAAACATGAAAACACTGAAGTTAGGTGGGAGTACACTTGTAATCCAGGCCTAGAATCCATGCAACTCTACATCAGGTCCAGTGTACTTTCTAGTAAATTTCCATATTTTACTCTTTTGCCATTTGATTTAAGAGCTTTAAAATCTAAAAAGGTGCCACAATTAAAATGGTCCATTTGAAATTCATCAAATACAAAAGAAGTTCTAAATAATATGTTAAAAAGTGAAGAGGAATTTTCCATAAATATGATTTCAACTTCCTTGTGATTATTACATTAATACCTATTTAACAACTGCTTCTCTGACCATTTCCTGTGAATTTGTTATTAAAGGGAGCTGCTTAAACATGTATTCCAAGTGAGAGCAACCAAGTTTACCATTTCTTTAAGACACTTGTTATATCAGAATCTAGACATGTGTATTATTCTAATAAGGGCCTCTCATTACCATGTTCATCCAGAGCTCTGGTAGCATAGTGCCTAAGGAACTTGACTGCTAACCAGAAGTCTGGTGGTTCAAACCCACCAGCCACTTCTTGGAAGGAAGGTTGAGCAATCTACTTCTGTAGTGATACTACTGCCTCAGAAACCCAAGGAGAGGTCGCTATGAGTTGGATCAGACTTGATGGCACATAGCAACAACAACAACAAGTAAATCCCAGTGAAAATTGAAAATCTGTAATAGAATAAATAATATTTGAGAACATATGTTGGAATAAATGAAAATATATATTTGTGTTTTGTTTCCTGGTGGCTCAATCATGTGATCAAGATTATAGTTTCATGTTCTTCTCAGATATTTAATCAGTATGGTGATTAAGAAGGAAGGAACATGTTTCACTGCAGTGAGAAAATGATTTTTTTTTTCCCCTAGAGTGACAACAGCACAATTTATGTCCATAGAATTAGGTAAAGTTCTGGATGTTAGTTTTATATAGTGATATGTTGCACAAATCACTCTCCAAAAAAGATGTCTATTGGGCAGACCACAAAATACAAGAGGCTCGCTTGCATTTTGTGAAGTGCTAATACTACTTCTGCAAATTATTTATATTTCTAAAATATATTCTTGCAAATTATCTTAGTTTTGACTTATAATAACCACTACTGCATGCTGTAGGTAGGGTGTGCATGTATATGTGCAAGCCTCATTAAAAAAAAAAAAAAAAAAAGCTACCAAAAAATGAATTCTGACTCATGGCTATCCCACATGTTGCAGAGTAGTATTGTGCTCTGTAGCACTTTCAAGACATTTGGGAAGTAGATTTCCAGGCCTTTCTGTTAAGGCACCTCTGTGTGAGTTTGAACCACCAAGCTTCTGTTGGTAATCTAGTGCTTGATCCTTTATGCCACCTATGGACTCCATATCTTTTTTTATATAAGCTTAAAATATGTTGTTAAGTTCTTCATTGTACCAGGCCTTGTTCCTGAAATTCCAAATTGAAATTTGATGTAAATATATAATGTAATCACTAATTAATTTAATTATTTCCAGAGGTATTATTAAAAATACAAACCAGATAGTAATTTATATTAAGCAATATCAGTAACAGATGGGATTCCATTGTAGATGAAATGTCACATTTGTTCATCATTCATTGTACTATGAATTTTGGATAAGTGAGGAAGATAAAGATTGTAAATGTCCACCTACAATGAATTAAAACCATGGTAAAAACCAAAATGAGTAATGGAGAACTTTTAATTCCCTGTAACCTGTAAATCTCTCACACATATCCTTCTCCCAGTGCCCAACCCATCTGCTCAGTTCACCCAGGTGCACTCTAGAGAGCCTCTGCCTCTATTACTTATTTTGCCTTCTCCATTTTTTTTTTTTTTTTTTTCTGCTTCAGTTTGTTTCATCCTACTCCTCATGGTATGTTATCCTATGGCAGCCCTGGGATCTTTATCAAATGGATTTTAGTCCATTTTGGCTAGATTTATAGGTGCTTCAAGGAAACAATTGATCAGCATAATGTACACACCCATCAGGTCAGGAGAGAAGGTAATAAAACAAGCCAGACCTTTTCATCCCCAGCTAACACAACATTGAATTTTTTTTTTTTTTATTTTTAATATATACAGCATCTCCTAATCATGATATATATTAATAGTTAAGGTACCTGTTTCATAATCTCACTTCTTAGATTCTAATCCTGACTACTCCACTTACTAGCCATGTGACATTGGGCCAATTACTTACTTCTGTGTTTCAATTCCCCTTGTTGTGGAATGAAGGTGTTAGTATGACCTACTATGTAGGATTATAAAAAAGATTCAACTTTTCAATGTGTAAAGTACTTATAACAATGCCTGGCATTTAGTAGAATACATATAAAGGTTTACTGGTAGTAGGTTAAATATTAAATTATTTCATCCTCAAATGAGGCCAATAATACACACCAATCTGCTTTCATGTGGCCAAAAACTAGGAAGTGTTTGAGTCAACATTTGAACTCAGGATGGGTCCAGAAATTGCAATCTTTATATGATAATTTTAACTATTGAGATACAATGCTTTCCTCTATGTGGAGAAGGGTTAATGTTACACCTAGTAAGGTTGTTATCAAAATAACTTCATGACTGAAGAAGTTATAAGCTAAGCAGGGGCAGATGTGATCATGCCAGCACCCTTCCA
The DNA here is from genome assembly GCF_000298275.1 of Orycteropus afer afer. Lineage (NCBI taxonomy): Eukaryota > Metazoa > Chordata > Mammalia > Tubulidentata > Orycteropodidae > Orycteropus > Orycteropus afer. Next base: position 1,456,720 of record NW_006922137.1, read on the forward strand.
ATCATACTCTGCAAGCAGCTATCTTCTTTGCCTTTGGGCATGTGGGTTCAATTCCTTCTTCTAAGGTGTAGCTATATGCCTTTTGTAGCCTCAGTCTCTTAAAGAAGATGGATTTCAGCGATAAATGTGGTTGCTTAATACATGTGTACAGAGATTGGTTTTCCAGTAATCCTGTCTCCCTTCATATTCTTCATATTCTCATATTCAATGAGCCCATTTCTGGAAATAAGCAGAAGAAAGAAAAATCCTCGGGAAATATCAATTAATTGTCACAAAAATCTCAGAATAAAAGGCAACTATCTGGGCACTCTTTTCACAACCTAATAACGTTGATTTAACACACCACACTTGATTATCTACTTATTCATATCAGAGCATATTTTTTCAAGTTCCAAATTAGAGAAGGGAGAGAGGTTTTGTTTGAGTCAGGAAAATTGACATTTCCAAGAAATTATAGTTAATAACAATAATGTGTTAGACAAAATCTCAGACTAAAGATACAGTGTGTATTTCCAGATAACACCAAAATAATCATAGTGGTGACTGTGAGTTATCAAGAAATACCTAAATGATGTTCAGCGTTCTCTGTGATCAGACAGCTTGGAAAGGTCTCCATCACAGCGTCCTGAAATAAGTTCTTCTTTGACTTGTGAAGTTAAGTTCTGCTTACCTGGAAAATACCTGTTCCCCTATAATGCTAGGTAAATTAACTGATAATTTAATATGTTCTGTATAGAACACAGCTGTTCTATGGTGATTGTTAAGCATATACATTCTCTTGTTAAACTGAATATTCATTCAAACAGAGATTGAAATTTCACAAAAGGCCTATTAGCAAGAAATACTGGTCACTCTTGATAATAGGCATCATAATCAGTTTTATAGATATTACACTTCATGTTCAAAAGAAACATACTAGAAATCTGGAGGCCTGCAAATATTGAATCCAGTACAGAACAAAACTTGAAATTGTATTTCTTTCTATTGCTTCCTCAGCTCATAATTTGGTTCTGATGAGGAAAGAAAAAAATCTCAGAAGATGCAGAGGTTGAAATCATACTAGCACTCAAAAGTTTGGATGTATTTTGAACTTCCTGGGCTTGAGAATTTTGGTGAGAAATGTCATGAAAAATACTATTTCTTCCCAGCATTTCTGGCAGTTCGATTCCTGCTCCTGGCTGGAAGCTTAAGTGCAGAGACGCATGAAATTGAACAATGATAATGATATAAACTTTTTCGGAAATCATTTTGAAGCTGCAAAAAATGTAGGATTTTAGGCCTATCTAATCTGGGAGAATGGCTCAGGTACAATTTTATAGTCAAATGGGTTCATCTTCTTTCCTTATTTCGCATTTGGTTCCCATCACATAATTTTACTCCTTTAGGAAGGAATTCAAACTTCAACACCACTGAAGTGATGCTTGCTAATTATTTGGAGTCTGATTAGTTCATTTGTTGGCTAGCAAGACCCCTTTGTTCTGTCCTTTGATGTGAGCAATAGGAAATTCAACTCAATGAATCTTGCTCTTCTCTCACATCTGTGCTCGACTGTGCTGGAAGAGGACTGACTGGTTAAAGGTATTGAGTGAAGTGTCATGCATTCTGGATTGTTAGCAAATGTTATTAATTCTAGACACTGTCCTTTGCATTATTAATGGGAAGAACAGTACCGGGGTCTATATCCAAACACTGCAGACTTGGGGAGAAATAATCTGTATATAAGACAAGATGTATACTTCGGTAGTAAAATTCTCATGAGAAACTTGAAAGGCTGTCCTAACAGAGGAGACTGTAAATGAGAAAAATGATGGCCATCCTTTTTGTCCCCTTCTCAGTTTCTTCTCCTTCTTCCAAAATGTTGTAAGCTTTATATCTTGGGTATTGAGATGGAGAGGAATGTCCTCTTGGATAAGTAGTAAAGCTAAATGAGTGATTTTTTAAAAAATCATAATATTACAAAAGGGATGTTTACAGTATCTTTAGTATAGGCAAATGTTAAACACTACGTATGTCACTCTTTACAACAAAGAAGCAAATTCTACTACACTAATATAACTGTAAAGAGCTCTGGTAGCATAGTGCCTAAGGCACTTGAGTGCTAACCAGAAGGCTGACATTTCAAACCCACCAGCCACTCCTCGGAAGGAAGGTTGGGCAATCTACTTCCATAGTGATCCTGCCTCAGAAACCCAAGGAGGGGTCGCTATGAGTTGGGTCTGACTGAACAGCACATAACAACAACAACAATATAACTGTAAGATTCCTTGAGGATATCTTGGTGCAAAGTCTCTCAATTACATCTGATCCATGATTTAAGATGGCACAAATAAGAAATTATAAACAAAGAAAGTATTTATATTCATTTATATAGCAATGGTTTTATAAAGGAATTACTAAAACACCTAACATTATTTTCCAAACTCAATCACATATATTCAGACTCCATAAGAAGTCCATTTTTTTTTTTTTTTTGAGATGTAAAAAAATTCAAGACCCTTTTAATAATTTGCACATGGCATTTTGTGTGGTCGTATAAATGCTCTGTTCATTTTTCCTTCTAGACATATTCATTCAGTTAAGGATTATTTTTATATAGACGGATTATAGTGATTAGAAGTTACCAAAGGAGTTTGCATCCACAATAAATACTGATGGTTTTAGCCTACTGAGAAGTTGTTTATAGCAGTTTGTTTTCTGAGCTCAAGTCCATAAGTCTAGCTTTAGAAACAGCAGGGCCGATAAACCATGAAAGAACTATTTTATGGCTGATCCAGTAATGTGAATTGCTAGAAAAAAGAGAAAGTAGAGGATTTTAAGAAATGACCACTATTGATTGGTTTATACAGTGTATAGTGTTTCCCTTCATCTGTGGGATAATTGGAACAGGGTACTACAAATCCATAGCAATATAAGACTTTTCTTACAAGACAGTTAATGCACCATCAATCAACTAGTAGGAATAGTTTCTGTGTTGTAGTCTAAGTATGTTTTCATTCAGCTCATTTGCACTTCAAAGCTGAAGTCGATAATTCAGGTCTAAGTAGGTGCAATTTGGGCTATTTCCCTTTTGTAGCGTAAGAACACAAGCTGAGAAAATCTCTAAATTCATTTGCACAGGGCATTACTGCCCAGTCTTCAAAGCAGAGAAGTTGTTCATTTCCTACAGGTAAGTATTACTGCTATGAATAAATCCTTTGAGAGTGAGGGGATCCCAATAAGCATGATAGATTCTCTATTGGTGATCCATTGTTTTATTTCACAAAATGAACAGATAGTCTTTGTTTTACAATAGATCTTAGCATCTTCTCTCCAGAAAAATAATTGTGGGGTGCATTTACAATCCCAACCAATCATCTTCATGGATTAAGACATGTGTGCTAAAATGGGAAGAGGAAAAATGTAATGGGCTATGGAAACTCTGTCTAAATCATGAACAAAGTGGCCAGATTATTATCAAGAAGTAAAAGCACCAGAAAGGTAGTGGGAAAAGGCAGTTACAACCTTGTTTGTTCAAAGAACATTTAATGAAAACTCTCAATGACCGCTATAGCACCATGTAACACTTACAGAATATTGTGCTTCTGGTAGTTCTCTGGTATTTTATGCAATTCCAGTTTCTACTAAGGGAGCTCTGGTAGCATAGTGTCTAAGGCACTTGACTGCTAACTAGAAGGCTGGCGGTTTAAACCCACCAGCCACCCCTCGGAAGGAAGGTTGGGCAATCTACTTCTGTAGTGATACTGCCTCGAAAACCCAAGGAGGGGTCACTATGAGTTGGGTCCAACTTGAGGGTACATAACAACAACAACAAAAGCTTCTACTAAAATGAATAGAGCATTTGTTTTGGATACTAAGACTAAATATCCCAAACTTCACAAGGCAATCCTGCAATACTCTATCCCACCATCATACTATTTCTCAACATGTTTGTTATTTCAACACAGTCATTTACTACTTGTTGCTGTCCAGTTGATTCTGACTCATGGTGACTGGTGCAAACTCTATCAATAGGGTTTTCAATAGCTTACTTTTGCAAGTTAATTGCCAGGCCTTTCTTTCAAGACGCCTCTGGGTGAACTCAAACCTCCAGTTAGTAGCAAAATATCTAACTGTTTGTACCACTTGATTCGTGTCAGAGGATTTCACAAACATTATATGATGAGCTATTTGTAAAACATGATTCCATTTAAAAGGGATATTGGCTCAACCCTATTGAGTTAATGATTTTATTTGTTTGGTTGTTTGATTTATTTTAAACCAACAAGTATTGGTTATTTGCTTTGGGCCAAGAAATGTGTGAGACACTTTTCACACATTACATCATTTAATCATCACAATGTCCTTATGCACTGTATACTAGCATTGTGTCCATTTTATAGATGAGAAATTAGAGGGAGAGGTTTGGCAATTTGCACAAAGTTAAGCAACTTTCCATGGTTTTCTGGGCAAGACCTCAACATGAATCTCCTGATTCCAGGTCCAGAGCTTTGTGTTATACATACTACCATTCACGCCTGTGACACAATGTAACACACTTGTAATAATTCTGGAATACACACTGATGTTTTTTGTATAGGAAATATAAGCATTTTCAAATTCTCAGTTTGCAAGTAACTCAATTTGTGACAATGCCTGTCTGGCTTCTCACATTCTGCACATTCTGATCCTACAAATCTTCTTCTGTCTTTTACTGTACTCATTTTCTAACACTCATCTTTGTTTGATCCAGATAATTTTCTCATTGTTCCATGAATATGCCCTGTTCTGTTCATTCCTAGTTTTGCCTGGAATGCCACTTTCTTTACTACTCTTCCACCCTGGAATACAAAGATTGAGTCTTGCTGGGATCCCACATCATCAATTTGGTGATCAATGAACTCCCTTTATGTTGATTATATTGTCAATTATATATATGTAAATTCATGATTTACATACCTTATGTCTCTCATTATTTGGTTTCAGTAATCTTGATATTTTTGCAATAAATCTTTCCCAAATTTTACACTTACATCTAATGTAATCTCATTCACATCAAGGGGTGAATCATTAATTGAAATTATTATTGAGTACTAGTCACATCCTATATACTCCACTAAGGATTTCTCAAAAACTGTCGTGGAACTGTGATGTGAAGTATAGATTTTGTGCCTATTTGGCAGGAGAAAAATAAAGGCCTTGAAAGATGAGTAAATTGCCCAATATAGCTATTGGCATAAACAAGACCTGCAAATCTTGACTTTGAAGTCCAAGTTTATTTCACATTATACTGGTTATTCCCTCACAAAACAATCAGTGACATTTATTTCATTCTATCTCTCACTAGTTCACCTAAAAACACTTAACATTTTCATATATGTTCTAATAAGGGGAGAAAAAAGTGTCTAGAGTGAATCCCAGCAGTTTAAATTCTGGGCACATCGTCTTGATTTGTGCAAGCAGGAAACTTTTTTTGTTTCCTTGTAATCACAGCCCGGGTGTTGCAAATGGTTAACAAATTCAGCTACTAACCAAAAAGGTTCAAGGCCACCCCAAAGTGTCTAAAAAGGCCTGGGATTCTACTTCTGAAAAATCAGTCTTTGAAAACCTTATAAAGCACAGGTCTACTCTCACACACATGGATCACCATTAGATGGGATAGACTTGAGGGAAATTAGATTGGTTTTAATCACACGCTGAAGGATGGGAATATGCATATCAAGTTAGGGAGACCTTTTCTATGTATTCCTTCCTATTTGGAAAAACCACTCCCTTCAGAGATTGCTTGGCTAGTAATCATGTCCTGTTTGCTGCAAAAATGAGAATATTTTATGCAAAGGTCTTCAAAATGCTCTTTTTCAAATTTGCATGCTTTCCTTTGTTTCAAAATCGCTGCCATCATCTAATGAAGAGAAATAGGTTAAATTAATCAAAAAAATTTAGGCTGAACATCAAGAAGAGAAATAAAAACTGCTCATGGTGATATACATTAGACTCTATTAGAAATCACATTGATTAATTTTTAAAAAGTACAATTCCCTGGAGATGATTCTGAGATAACCCCAAGCCAGGGAAAAGAGGAGCACATGGAACCTGTAGGCCCCTCAGCCTCTAATTTGGGTGATTTTTTTGTGTGTGTGTCTGAATTCCCTCATTTTGCCTTCTTGTCAACAAATCCTGCCATCATTTCACTCACATCTTTGCAGAATTTCTCCAGAGCTGTTAACAGAAATCATTTCACTGAGAGTGGGAAAGAATGGCATTTTGTCATTTTCTTGAGGGTGGAAGAAGTTGATGGTCTGTTCTTCCTAAGGATTTCATGATGAAAAAGGAAGAAGAGGAGAGGGGGTCCTGCCAGCTTGGAAAGTGGAAGAAACAACATCATTTGGCAGTGCTTTGTTGAAATAGTGATTGGAAACTCACCAGTCAGCCTCACTCCTTATTAACAAAAAGAAAGAATAGTTTGGGACCACAGTGACACCTCTAATGAGCTGTTTGAACTTAATCTATATCAAGGCTGTTGTTGTTGTTATGTGCCATCGAGTCGGACCCAACTCATAGTGACCCCTCCTTGGGTTTCCGAGGCAGTGTCACTACGGAAGTAGATTTCCCCATCTTCCTTCTGAGGAGTGGCTGGTGGGTTGGAACCTCCAGCCTTCTGGTTAGCAGTCAAGTGCCTTAGCCACTATGCTACCAGAGCCTTAATGACCATCTGGTATAACCTCCTTCTTAATGCAGTAAGTCCTTTTAATTACAGGATCCCTGTGAGACGGTCATTGAAATCTCATTATTTCATTGAATACTCCATCTCATGGTTACTTGTTTCATTTGACAGAAAGGCAAGCCTTTTATTGAACCAGGAAAGCACTAGAGGAATTCAGGAAAACAATACAAGAATACATAGACAAAATAAATGGAAAATTAGGAACTGTAAAAAGAAAAAAAAAAGAAAATGCAAATAGAAATACAGAAGATTAATACTAAAATTTCAGATACTGATAATGCATTGGAAGGGCAAAGGAGTAGAAATGAATCAACAGAGGATAGAATTAGTGAAATTGAAGACAAATCTCTTAGTACTAATCTTTTGCAGAACAATATGAACAAAAGAATGAAAAAAAGAAAAGAAAAAAGAAAGAAAGAAAGCTTAACAATTATGTGGTAATAACTTTCATATGAATGGAATAGTAGAAAAGGAAGAGACAAAAAAAAAAAAAAATCACAGAAAAAATAATTGAAGATCTGGTGGTGAAAACTTCTCTAATGTCAGGAAATATGAGAATATACACATTCTAATAGGATAGATCTCAAAAGAAAAACACTAAGACATATCACAATCAACCATTCCAAAAACAAACACAGTTCTTGAAAGCAAAAGAATACCGAAAGCAGCTACAGAAAAAATGAAAACTTACATACAAAAGAGAAACAATAAGAATAAGCTCAGATTTTTCAGCAGAAATCATGCAGGCAAGAAGGTGAAGGCATGACATGTATAAAACCCTGAAAGAAAATAAAGCTAAAGCTAACCAAGAATTATATAGCCAGTAAAACTGTCCCTTAAACATGATGCTAAATTGGTACAACTCCAGATTTAAAAAAAAAAAAAAACAACTAAGAAAATTTGTGAAATCCAGACAGACCTTGCTAGCAATCCTAAAGGGAGTCTTTCAGACAGTGAACCAACAATCAGACACAATCTGAGATTAATACACACACAACAATACTTGGAAATTAACCCAGATATTGTAGCTGTTGTTGTTGTTGTTAGGTGCCATCGAGTAGATTGTGACTCATAGCAATCTCATGTACAAGAGAACAAAACACTGTCTGGTCTGGTACCATGCTCATTTGCTATGCTTGAGCCCATTGTTGACAGCCACTGTGTCAATCCATTTCATCGAGGGTCTTTCCCTTTTGTACTGACCCTCCACTTTACCAAGCATGATATCCTTCTCCAGGTAATGGCTCTTCTAACAATATGACCATAGTAGGTGACAAAAAATTTGGCCCTTCTCTTTCTGAGGAACATTCTGGCTGCACTTCTTCCAGGAAAGATTTTTTTTTTTTTTTTCATTCATCTATCAGTCCATACTATTTTCAGTATTCTTTGACAATACTATAATTCAATGGCATCAATTCTTCTTTGATCTTCCTTATTGCCCAGGTTTCTTTTGAAAATACCATGGTGTGGGTTAGGCACACATTAGTCTTCAAAGTGATATCTTTTCTCTTTCACACTTGAAAGAAGTCTTTTATAGCAGATGTGCCCAGTCCAATGCAATGTCTGATTTCTTGATTACCACGTCCATGGTTATTGGTTGTAGATCCAAGTAAAGTGAAATCTTTTACAATTTAATCTTTTCTCCATTTATCATGATATCATTAGTCTAATTGTGAGGATTTTTGTTTTCTCTATGTTGTGGTGTAATCCATAGTAATGACTGTAGTCTTTAATCTTCACTAACTCAACTCATCTGCATATCACAGGTTGCTAATGACTCTTCCTCCAATCCTTATGTCACATTGTTCTTCATACTGTCCAGCTTCTTAAATTATTTCCTCCATATAAAGGTTGAATAAGTATGATGAAAGGCCATAACCCTGATGCACACTCTTCCTGATTTTAAACCATGTAGTATTCTCCTGTACAAATGAATGTCTCTTGTTCTATGTACAAGTTCCTCATGAGCACAGTTCCGGAATTCCCATTCTTTGTAATGTTATCCATAATTCATTAGGATTCACACAATAAAATGCCTTTGCATAATCAATAAAACACGGGTAAACATCTTTCTGGTATTCTTTACTTTCAGCTAAGATCCATACAGATATAGAAGTATCAAAAATAGAATAAACCAAGTAAGATGGTGGAATAGGTGAAAAACTATACAGATCCTCTTCAACAAAGAAAATGGGAACCAATTAACACAGATACAGAAGATAATCCTGGAGCCTTGAACTTTGAAAGGAGTGATACAGAAGTGGACTAAACTCCAACTAGTAGAAGAACCTGCATGAAAACATAAAAAAAAAAAAGAGAGACATAAAGAACTGTAGTCTGTCAATGATTCTGAAGGCATGAAAAGTTTGGATATTGCCACGTAGTGTTAGGACTTAAGAATTAACTTAACAATCAGCCCTGCTAGCCAGAGGCTGCACAGAGGACTGCACTAATGGCTGGTGAATAAAAGGGGAAGCAACAAAGAGTGAGACGGGCTGTGCTGTTAACTTTTGATTGTCTGGAGGGTACAGCCACTTGGAATGTCTACAAGTGGTTTGACCATTTTGGATAGTTAAAGCAACAGAGCTGTCTCAAATTCCAAGGACCTAAAAATAGACTCCACTTGTTGGAGCACATTCTGGACACAAATGACTGGAAAGGTGTGATATTCCCTTTGTTACTCTTATACCCTCACACCCTTTGGTGAATGGAGGTGCCGCCAACCCTCATTCCCACCCACCTTCTGGACTGGCAGGAATTCCATCCCAGTCTGTGTGCTTCAATGGTTCCTAAGTGCCCTGTCCCACTATGGTAGTTGGATTATGTGTCAACTTGGCTGGACCACAATTCTATGTGGTTTAAGCAGTTGTGATGTGGGTTATTCCCATGATGAGTTTGGATGTACATGTTTTGAGCATTCAATCTGTTGAAAGGGAGTTTCCCTAAGAGTGTGGCCTGTTTCCAATACATTTTTGGACAGCCTGGGAAAATGAGACACTGTTCTGTGGATTGGGATCCTATCATACTGCCTAAAACTGTTCTACTTGATTTATATGTTTGTTCATGATTACGTCATTAGTTTTGGAAGTCATACAATCAGCTTATTCTCTGCAGAGCTAAAGTTTTACTCCTCTATGTGCTCAAGGACAACAGGGGGTCATTAAAACAATCACAGAAGTCTTCTCAGGAATAAGGAGTGTAAAATGATAAATGTTTACTAGCACATAGTGACCCAAAGTATAAGATAAAAATATGGAGAATAATATCTACTTTTAATACTTGGTGTTTTTCCAATTAAGCATTTAACAGTGAGAGAAGCCTTGCCATCTCTAAAAGCAAACACTCAATCACAAGAGAGGCCTTGTCATCTCTTCACTGTAATTAGAACATGTGCCTTGCAATCA
>NW_006922137.1:1468618-1470824 GCF_000298275.1 Orycteropus afer afer
CCAAAGACAATTGAAACAATTACTCCAAGCGACTAGTATACCATGCGATTCTTAGCCTATACTACTATGAGACCAGAAGAACTAGATGATGCTCAGCTACCACTGTCAATAGCTCTGAGGGGGATCTTTGTAGGAGATCCTGGAGAGAGTGGGAGAACAATGTGGAATAAAATTCAAAATCATTAAAAACCAAAACAAAACAAAAGGCCAGTTTTGCTGGTGTGATAAAGTCTGATGGAACCACTGAGACCCTAGCTGCCCTTCAGGTATGGAATTGAACTCACTCTTGTGGTTTCCAGCCAAACAAAAGACTGGTATAAGAGGTGAACATTTACATTAGGTAGATACACTCCTTGGAGAGATCAATCAAGTGAGAATAGGAGGGTGTGTATGACAAGAAGACAGTTCAAGGGACAGGAGTGCATGGGAGGGAAGGACACAGGGAAGAGGTAACTATGTGGAGGAAGTGGGAATGGAGCTGTTGCATTGTGGGAAATTTCAGTCAATGTAATGAGACAGAGTGTATGTGAGCTGCTGTAAGGAAAGTGAATTTGCTCTGTAAACTTTGACCCAAATCACAATAAAAATTTAAAAAAATAAAAAATAAAACTACAAGACTTGAAATAGGGAACCAAATACATCAGTTTTTAAATGAGAACAACTATAAAGCAAAATGAGGTCATAGATGATATAGTTACAAACTTTGCAAAGGAGAGGATGTTAAGAAGCTTTCCAGATAAAATAGACTATTTAAAATTGGGAAGATAATAATAAATTACAGGGTAACTAAAAAGAAAATTTATGAAATTCTTTAAAAAATTAAAAAAGAAGACAATCATAAAGATTCTCTAAATATTAAAATAACAGCAACAAATGAAATGGTAAGAAAATATGTAAACAAGTTGAACTCAGCACAAATAAAGTATTTGGAACAAAGAAACATCAGCACCACACATACTGGGGAAAAAAAAAAAAAAAACAGCAGAATGATTGATAACAACATTGAATGTAGATGTGTTAAATGCAAGAGCCATAATGTAGCAAAATGGGTATTGAACACATGATCCATCAATATGTTCTCCACAAGTGACACACCTTAAAAACAAACAAAAGTAAGCTAAATATCACAGATGGAAAAATAAATGTCATACAAGTGACAGGCAAAAAAGAAAAAGCAAGATTGGCAATATTTATGATAAAAATAGACTTTTAGGCAAAAACCTACAGCAAAGACAAGGAAAGGCATTATGTAATGAATAAAGCATAACTCCAAAACATCCATAATAAATGTGTATGCACCCAATGAAAGAGTCCCAAAATATGCAAATCAAACTTTAACATTATAAAAAAGAGAAATAGAACACTCCACAATGAGAGTAGGTGATTAAAATATGCCATGTTCAATGAAGGACTGAACAACTAGAAAGAAACTCAACAAAGATAAAGAAGATCTAGCCAACACAGTCAAACAGCTTGAACTCTCAGATGTCTATGGAACACTCCACCAAGCAACAGGTCAATATACATTCATTTCCAGCACACACGGGACATTCTCCAGAACAGACCATATATTAGGACAAAAAACAAGCATCAGTAAATTTAATAACATTAAAATATCACAAAGCATCAACTCAGATAACAATGCTATGAAAATTAAAAAAAAAAAGAAAAGAAAATCAAGGAAAAAAAAATCAAGTACATGGAAACTGAAAAAAATACCCTCCTTAAAAACCACTGGGTAATTTAAAATAATAATAATAATAACATTGTATTAAACTGAAAAATCATTGAATCAAGTGAAAATGAATCCACAACACATCAAAATCTTTAGGACACAGCAAAAGCAGCAATGAGGACAATTTATAGCAATAAACACACACATTGTAAAAGAAGAACCAAAATCAATATCTTAACCCAGCATCTCCAACAATTTGAAAAGGGACAGCAAAACCAGTCTACAGCCACCAGAAGAAAGGAAATAATAAAGAATCAAGTAGAAATAAATGAAATAGCAAAAAAAAAAAAAAATAGAAAGAATGAACAAGACTAGAAGTTGGTTATTGGAAAAAATTAATAAAATTGACAACCATTTGCAAATTTAACAAAGGAAAAAGAAGAGAAGATGTAAATAATGTGAATGACAAATGAAATAGATGATGTCACAACAGATCCAACTGAAATTAAAAGGATAATGATAGAATACTGT
>NW_006922137.1:1470924-1481628 GCF_000298275.1 Orycteropus afer afer
TCTGAGGTAGAAAAATTGCAATGATTCATCACAAAAGAATAAAAGCAAAAAGAAAACAACCCCCCTCAAAAAAAAAAAAAAAAAAGTCCTGGCCTATGTGACTTCACCGGAGAATTCTATCAAACATTCACAGAAAAGTTGACACTAGTTCTACTTAAACTATTCCAAAACATAGAAAAAGATGGAATACTCTCAAACACATTCTATAAAGCAACCATAAGCTTGATGCTAAAATCAGGCAAAGACACTAGTTAAAAAGAAAATTATAGATGAATATCCTTCATGAAGATTGATAGAAAAGTTCTCAACAAAATCTTAGCTAATAGAATCCAATATCATATCTATTAAAATAAAATAAAACATCATAACCAAGGGGTATTCATGCCAGATATTCAAGGATAGGACATTAGAAAATCAATCAACATAATCCATTACATAAATAAAACAAAGAAAAAAAAATCATATGATCCTATCAATTGATACAGAGAAGATGTTTGAAAAAAATTCAACACCCATTCCTAATAAAAATCCTCGGCAAAACAGGAATACAAAGGTAATTCTTCAAAATAAAGGCTTATACACCAAACCAGCAGTCAATGTTATTCTCAACAGAGAGTGACTGAAACCATTTCCCTTGTGAATGGGAACCAGACAAGGATGACTCTTATTAACAGTTATTCAATACTGTATTGGAAGTCCTAGCCAGAGCAATAATGCAAGAAAGGAAGAAAAAGGCATCCAGATTTGCAAAGAAAAATAAAACTATCCCTATTTGCAGATGATATGATCCTGTAAAAAGTAAATCCCAAAGACTCAACAAGAAAACTAATGGACTTAATAGAAGGATTCAACAAAGTGGCAATGTACAAGATCAGCATTCAAAAATCATTTGGATACCTCTACTCTAAGAAAAAGATCTCTGAAAGGGAAATAAGGAAAACAGTGCCTACCATTCATAATAGCCACCCAAAAGCTGAAGTTCTTAGAAACAAAATCTAACCAGGAGTACAAAAGATAAGTATAAAGAAAACTACAAAATACTACTAAAAAAAAAAAGAGAGAGAGACCTATATAAATGCACGACTATATCATGCTCACAGATAGGATGACTTACCATTGTGAAAATGTCAATACTAACCAAAGGGATCTACAGATATAATCAATTTCAATCCAGATTCCATCATCATTTTTTAGAGGTGAAAAAAGTAATCACTGACTTTATGTGGAAACCAAAGAGACATGAGGTAAGTAAAACAGCCACAGTCATCAAAATGGCCTGATACTGGTATAATGACTGAAACATTTAGCAAGGGAACAGAACTGGGAGTGTAGAACTAAATTCATCCACTTATGGACAGTATATCTTTGACAAAGTTCTGAAACCCAGGAAATGGGAAAGAGACTCTAACATATGGCGCCATTTGAAGAAAAATGAAACAGTATTCATATCTCTCACCATGTACAAAAACTATTTCAAGATGGATCAAAGACCTAAATTAAAACCTAACATTATAAAAGACATCAAAGAAACAATAGGTACAAACTTAGAAGCTCTGTTGATGACATAAATACACTATCAAACATAACCAAAAATGCACAAACAGCAGAAGACAAACTAAACTACTGGAACCTCCTAAAAATTAAATAGTTATGTGCATAAAAAGATTTCACCAAAAGAGTAAAAAGAAAACATACAGATTGGGAATTTTGGCAATGATGTATCAGTCAAAGTAGGAAACTCTAAAATTTATAGAAAACTTCACTAATTCAACAACAAAAAGACAAATGATCCAATTAAAATCTGCACAGACTACAAGACAGACACTTCACCAAAGAAGACATTCAGGCAGTCAACAAACACATGAAAAAATGTTCATGATCATTATCAGTTAGAAAGACGAAAATCAAAACAAAAATGAGATATTATCTCACTACCACTATTAATAGCAAAGTTTAAAAAACTGAAAACAGCAAATGTTGATGAGGGTGTAGAGAGACTGGAACTCTCATACACTGCTGGAGGAATTGCAAAATGGTAAGACCACTGTGGAAATCTCATCTGTCATTGTGTGGTACTGTGGTGGCTGTGTGTTGCTGTGAAGCTGGAAGCTATGCCACTGGCATTTCAAATACCAGCAAGGTCACCCATGGTGCACAGGTTTCTGTGGTGCTTCCAGACTAAGACAGACCTGGAAGAAGGATGGGAGCATCCAATTATGAAAAAAATGGCCAATGAAAACCTTATGAAAATCATTAAAACATTGTTTGATACATTACTGGAATACTTTATGAATATCACTGAAACATTATCTGATAAAGTACGGCTAGATGAACTCCTCAGGTTGTACGACACTCCAAATATGACAGGGGAAGATCTGCCTTCTCAATGTACAGCCTACCTTAGTGATCTGGATAGAATAAAGCTTTCAGGACCAATTGACTAATGGGGCCAGACTCAAAATGGGAAGAAACAGCTGCATATATTCATAAATATTTGGAATATGGATTGTATGAAGCATGAATTTAGGAAAATTGGAAGTTGTCAAAAATGAAATAGACCACCTAAAGATCAATATACCCAAGGAATTTGTGAGCTGAAATGGACTGATACTGGTTATTTTGAATCAGACAATCATAAGGTTTACTATACCCAGAATGAGACATTGAAGAGGAATGATATCATGTTTGTCATCAAAAAGAACATTTCAGGATCTATCCTGAAGTATAATGCTATGAGTGATAGGATAATATCTATATGTTTACAAGGAAGACCAGACACAGACAATACTACTATTATTAAAATTTACATACCAATCATTAAAGCCAAAGACAAACAAATGGAAGATTTTTACCAACATCTGCAGTCTAAAATTGACCAACCGTGAGTCAAGATGTATTGATAATTATGGGTGATTGGAATGTGAAGGCTGGAAACAAAGAAGAGGCACTGTTAGTTGTAAAATATGATCTTGGTTATAGAAATGATGTCAGGGATAGCATGAAAGAATTTTGCAAGGTTACTGACTTCTTCATTGTAAATACCTTTTTTCAGTCACATAAATGGTGCCTATACACGTAGACTCACCAGATGGAATACATGGGAGTCAAATCGGCTACATCTGTGGACAGAGGTGATGGAGAAGCTCAATATTGTCAGTCAAAAGAAGGCCAGGTGCTGACTGTGGAACCGATCATCAATTGCTTATATGCAAGTTCAGGTTGAAGCTGAAGAAAATTAAAACAAGCCAATAACAGCCAAAATATGGCCTTGAGTATATCTCACCTGAATTTATGGATCAACTGAAGAATAGATTTGACTCACTGAACATCAATGTTCGAAGAATGGACAGGTTGTGGAAATACATCAAGAACTTAATACATGAAGAAAGCCAAAGGTAATTAAAAAGACAGGAAAAGAAGAAAAGACCAAAATGGCTGTCAGGAGAGACTCTGAGACTTACCATGAGTGTATAATAGCTAAAGCAAATGACAGAAATAAAGAAATTAAAACACTGAAGACAAGATTCAAAGGGCTGCTTAAGAAGACAAAGTAAAGTATTATAGTGAACCATGCAAACTAGAAGAACAGAATGGAAGAGCATGCTTGGCATTTCTCAAGCAGAAAGAACTGAAGGAAAAAGCCTTGAATTGCAATATTGATGGATTTTAGGGAAAAATAGTTCACAATCCAAGAGGTATCAAAAAAAGATGGAAGGAATACACACTGTACCTAAAAGAATTGGTAATTGTTCAGCCATTTTAGGAAGTTTCATATGATCAAGAACCAATGGTTTTGAAGGAAGAAGTCTAAGTTGCACTTAAGTAATGGGTGGAAAACAAGGCTTTAGGAATTGAAGAAATACCCATTGAGATGTTTCAACTAAAGGGTACAGCACTAGAGGTATACTAGTTTATGCCAAGAAATTTGGAAGACAGTTACCTGGCCAACTCACTGTAAGATACCCATATTTATGTCCATTCCAAAGAAAGGTAGAATCCAACAGAATGTGCGAATTATCAAAAATATCATAAATATCACACACAAGTAAAATTTGGCTGAAAATATTTCAAAAATAGTTGTAGCAGTATATTGACAGGGACTGCCAGGAATTCAGGCCAGATTCAGAAAAGGACATGGGATGAAGGACATCATTGCAGATTTCAGATGGAACTTGCCTGAAAGTAAAGAATACTGGACAAATGTTTACTGTGTTTCAGTGACTATGCAAAGGCATCCACCCTTGTGGATCATAACAAATTATGGGTAAGATTGCAAAGAATGGGAATTCCAGAAAACTTAACTGTGCTTATGTGGAAGTTGTACATAGAACAAGAGACAGACATTTGGACCAGGGAATACTGCATGGTTTTAAGTCAAGAAGAGCGTGCTTCTGAGTTGTGTCCTTTTATCATACTTATCCAATGTGTATGTGGAGCAAATAATCCAAGAATCTGGACTATATGAAGAACAATGTGGCATCAGGACTTGAGGAAGACTGGTTAACAACCTGTGATATATAGATAACACAATCTTACTTGGTGAAAGTAAGGAGGACTTGAAGCATTTACTGATGAAGATCAAAGTCTTCAGTATGGATTGCACCTCAACATAAAGAAGGCAAAAATCCTCACCGCTGCACCAATAAGCAACATCACGTTAAGCAGAAAACAGATGGAAATTGTCAACTATTTCTTTGTACTTTGAAACCCAATCATAGAAGCACCAGTCAAGGAATCAGACAATGTATTGCACTGAGCAAGCCAGCTGCAAAAGACCTCTTTAAAATGTTAAAGAAGATGTCACTTTGAAGACTAAGAAGTGCTTAATCCAAGCCATAGTATTTTCAAATGCCACATACGCATTTGAAAGGTACACAATTAATATGGAAGACCGAAGAAGAATTGATGCATTTGAATTGTGGTGTTGGTGAAGAATATTGAAAATAACATGTAACGCCAGAAGAACAAACAAATTTGTTTTGTGTCACTCCCAACAGAAATACTCCATGTGGACAATTTCAGCAAATCCCACCTTGGAGTTTACAATGACTTATGGGTAGAAAAGCCATACTAAGTAATTTACTATACTGCAGTGAAATAACCACAAAAGGACACATATGGTATGAGACTTCTACTATAAAAAGTCAAAAATAAATTTATATTAAAATGATTTTTTAAATTTATTTCAAGCAACACTGTATTCTCTGTAAAAATGAGCCTAAAACTTTGATTACAGGAGTTGCCTGCAATAGTTTGCGAACACAGAGCTACATCTTCTTTCATCTGCCAGAAATCAGCAAATGTGCCTCCATCTAAGCTAAGAGGATACATCATTCTCAAGAATAAAGAGACTCAAGACCCCCCCTGTACGTTCTGCAGAGGTAATGATGCAAAGAAGATCTTGACATCTCAGGAAAATGTAGAAGAGAAACCAGAGCTAGGCATGTCTTTCTTTTGGTGGCCAAGGGAAAGCAAAGGGTAATGAAGCCTTAGTCATTCACAAAGCTTTGCTGGAAGCTTTGGTGGCATAGCAGTTATGTGCTTGGCTGCTAATGGAAATGTCAGTGGTTTGAACACCTCATCACAATAGAAAGATGAGACAGTGTACTCCTTTAAAGATTTGTAGACTCTGAAACCCTATGGTGTCCTGTAGGGTCACTATGAGCTGGAATTTAACTTGATGGCAATGAGTTTAGTTTTGGATTGGATGGTGAGAGTAGGAACCATTATAAACATCATTGACTACTGAAGATGGTTTCATGTGGAGGTTACTGACTTAGCTCTAAACAAGGTGCTGCTAGTTTAGGAGCTCTGGTAGTGTAATGCCTAAGGCACTTGGCTGCTAACCAGAAGGCTGGTGGTTCAAACCCACCAGCCACTCCTCGGAAGGAGGGTTGGGCAATCTACTTCTGTAGTGATACCTCCTCAGAAATCCAAGGAGGAGTTGCTATGAGTTGAGTGTGACTTGAAGGCATATAACAAAAACAACCACATACTAGTTTGTGTTGATTTATGAAATATGGACATTATTTCTCTTGACTATGAATGATGAAAATTTAGCTCACTTATAGTTCTTTTACATCCCTTTCCCTAATCAATTCTCCTTAGTTAATATTTCAGTTTTACCATTGTCACTTGTTTAAAAATCTCTTTCTCATTCAACTTTTTCCCAAGGGTCTCTTGAATATTCCTTAAGTAAAATTAATGTTTGTCTGTAATTTTTCCTCAGTTTTCATTCTCAATTTTCTGGAATAATGCCACATATATGCTTTGTAAGGAGCCCTGGTAAAGTAGTGGTTAAAGAATTTGGCTGCTAACCAAAAGGTCAGTGGTTCCAGCCTACCAGCCACTCTGGGAGAAAGATAAAACAGTCTGCTTCTGTAAAGATTTACAGACTTGTAACCCATACTGAGAAGTTCTACTCTCATTTATAGGGTCTCTATGAGTCAGAATCAATTTGATGGCAGTGGGTCTGGTTTGTGTGGTATATACTTTTCAGAAATATATGTAGAGTCAAGGCACCAGAGATTGATCTTGTTCAAAAATAACTTTTCTCATCTCTACCTTCTGTGCATGTGGCATGATTAATTTCCAGGATCTCTTGTGACTACAGTCAAGTAACTAGTTTTAGAGAATTAAGTTAACAGCAGGAAGGAGAGTCATTCTCAGACCTGGATATTTAACTGCAGAGCTTTCTTCCTTTGTCACAGAGACTTTGAGTTTTTTTTGTTTCTTTGATATTCGAAAATTCCATAATGATATGTTTACAACTTAGTTTTTTTAAATAGATTCTTCTGTTTACTCAAAGAAGCTTTTAAATATAAAGATCCATTTTTTTTCAGCTATATAAAGTTTTCCTGTATAATATTTTGATTATTTCTTTCCTTTTATTTTCTGTTTTCTCCTTTTTTTTTTTTTTTTTATGTCTCATTGCTTTTTCACTATTCATTAAGTGATTCTTCTGTTTACTCAAAGAAGCTTTTAAATATAAAGATCCATTTTTTTTCAGCTATATAAAGTTTTCCTGTATAATATTTTGATTATTTCTTTCCTTTTATTTTCTGTTTTCTCTTTTTTTTTTTTTTTTTACCTTATCTTTGTTGCATGTTGGGTATACTGGATTTCCCTCTTACGCCTCCTATATTTTATCACATATTTCATGTCTTTTTCTCATATTAACATAGCATTCCTACACTTTATTTTTTTTTTCTTATCCATAGCATCTTTGAAATGTTTTTCAAAATAATTAGATTTCTTTTTGTTTTCAAATTTCTTCTCTTTCATGAGTTTCTGTATCCCCTGGAATTGTATTGTTTATTATTTATTTTGTCATGCCTGAGTAATTTTAGGTTATTTGTGTGTATTTAAATCATGAGGTATTCACTTCACTTTTATAGGTAGCTGCTTTGGGTTTTCTCTGCTACTGTATATGTAAGCTTGATTTCCATGCAAGATGTTGCCTGCCATCAGCAATGCTGACCTGGCTAGCTATATAATTAAATCACTATTTTCTTTTGTTTTGCATCAGTGTGAGGCTTCCTGCACTCTACTTACATCTAAGAATGAAAAAGAGAGAGTAGAGGAGTAAGGAACTGTTTGTTTTTTTGTTCCCCACACAGAACTTCAGTTGACCATTTACTCCTCTCCGACACCAATTTTGACTCCCTTTCAAAATCCTACCCTTCATATGTGCTAACTTAATTCCAAAATTCTCTCCAGTTTGGTTTGGAAGATTAAGTCCTTCTTTTCCTGAAATCCCTTACTATAGATTTCTCTCTCTTCTTTGTTCAATTTCATGTCTCCTGACCATTTTTAATGTCCCAACAACGCTTTGAACTCTAATGTTGAATGGTAGCCCTTCTTCCATTCACTTTGCTGTTAGGGTTATAGGTTTAATTCTTTTTTTAATTTTCTGACTCACATTATATTGAGAAGAGGAGACAAATACTAGTACTTGATCACCATATTGAACCAGAGATTACCCTGTGCACTTGCAAAAAGAAAGGACTTAATTATCTTTTATGTATTCTCAGTGTTACCCACCATGTTCTTATTCAGAGCTACAGGTTATACATTTGAGTAGCTAGAACACAGGCAAGGAATTAAGTGTTTATTGAACATGAGGAATATATTTTTTCATGGTTTTTAATTTGTAAGAATAGGAGGCCATAGGAAATTGGAATGCAGATAAAAGTTGGGATTTGGAGTCATCCCTTTGTCTTTCCTTATTTCTCTCTCCTTCTCCTTTCTTCCTAAAAATGGAACTTGGAGCAAGTGACACATGATAAACTCATAATTCCATCATTAAGCCAGCGACTCTGGTTTTGAACATAGCAAACTGCAACAACTTAGTTGAAAATAAACTAACAAAAATGAAAAATAAATAAGCATCAGAAATTGAAACATTTCAATAGTTTTTCTGCTCATATTTTGAAGATATATCTCATAGAAACTCTAATCTAGGTTTTTACTTTAATTTTCTGTTTCTGTAAATATTTCCCAAGTTGTTTTTCTTCAGTTCTTATAAGAATACATATGGTGCTTCTGAAAAATATTTTAACAAATAAGTGGTTAAAGGTAACATAGTGCCTAAGGCACTTGACTGCTAACCAGAAGGCTGGCAGTTCAAACCTACTAGCCACTCTTCGGAAGGAAGATGGGGCAATCTACTTCCGTAATGATACTGCCTCAGAAACCCAAGGAGGAGTCACTTTGAGTTGGTCGACTCAAGGGCACATAACAGCAACAACAACATGATAGGTAAAGCCCGATGTTAATGGAGAGATGAAACAAAAGATTTTCTCCAACAAGAACTCTGTGCATGAAAACAGAGCCTAATAAGCCTAATAATAGATTATACTTAAGGAGATGAGCTGTTGATCAAAGCAAAAAAAAGGGGAGGGTGCTTAAACAAGTCAATTTACAGTGCCTAAGGCATTTGACTGCTAACCAGAATGCTGGATTTTCAAACCTACCAGCGACTTCTCAGAAGGAAGATTGCACAATCCACTTCTGTAGAGATACCACCTCAGAAAATCAAGTAGGGGTCACTATGAGTTGAATCAATTCTATGGCAGTGATTTTGATTTTTTTTGAGTTAGGTTATTATGACAGATAGGGACTAGAGTCATAGCTGGGCTTACGTGAATAGCCACACTTTGTAAAATATTGTTGTTGTTGATGTTAGGTGTCATCAAGTTGGCTCCAACTCATAGTGATCCTATGTACAACAGAAGGAAACATTAACTGGGCATGTGCCATTCTCACAATTCTTGCTATACCTGAGCTATACCATTGTTGCAGCCACTGTGTCAATCCATCCTGTTGAGGGTCTTCCTCTTTTTCTTTGACCCTCTACTTTGTTGTTGCTGCTGTTGTTATGTGCCATCGAGTAGGACTCGACTACAGTGACCCCTCCTTGGGTTTCCAAGGTGACAGCACTAGAGAAGTAGATTGCCCAAACTTCCTTCCGAGGAGTGGCTGATAGGTTTGAGCCATCAGCCTTCTGGATCCTTCTGCAGGGAATGGTTCCTTCATACAACATGACTAAAGTAGATGAGATGAATTGTGGCAACTCTCACTTTCAAGGGGCATCCCAGCTGTACTTCTTCTGGGACATATTTGTTCAAAAATTTCAATTTGAAATTTGAATTATATATAACTTATCTATTGAAACAAAACATGAGTGATTAATTTATGTGTCAAAGATCTAAGAGAAACATACTATGCAATTCTTTATGCTGAATGTTAAGGAAAATTCAATAATAACTAAGGCACTAGCCTCAAATAAAGTTGGTATTGGGCAGGAAAAAGAAGTAAGTATCTATGTATGAAGTGATAGAAGAGAAGGAAGGGGTGGCGTTTTGTTATGTAAGTTGCAGATTAAATTGTTTAGGACTGGAAAATACAACATATTTATGTCTGTAATTATTACCAAAAAAAAAAAAAAAAAAAAAGAGGGAGGTCTCATCCTGGAACTTAGAGTCACAAACCTTAGAGGAAGAATGAAACAGCTTTACCTCCTGGTGCAACATGACCTGTGGCATGTTACAAGGTAGAGTGTCCCTCTAATAGAACTGTGCTAAGCATGATCAGATTCATTTTTTCCTATGAATCACTCCTATTTGTTTTTAAACTGAGAATACCTTCTTAATTAAAAAAATATTTTAAATTATGCTAGCTGCTAAATCCTCCTGCTAATTATAAATCTGGATCTTTCTGTTGATTTTTTTTTCCTTAGGATTACCCAAGGAAGCTGTTCTACTTTTTCAACTCTCTTTGAAAACTAGCAAAAGCCATGAATTGCCACCGATCCTTTGCTCCAGCTCTGGATGTTTCTTTAGACAGCTATGCCTTTTAAAACATACTGCTCATTAATGTGTTGGTTTATACACCTACAGTATATTTCATTTACAATAAAGGTTCCCATCTAGCCATTTTGCCAAAGGAAAGGTCATTCTGTGATTAACACCACTCATTTTATTGGAGAGAATACCCCAAGCCACAGTTACGTACAGTTTTGTTATTTTACTCAGCCAAGCTGTTTCTTTTTCTACTGTCATTGCCTTCAGTGTTCTAAGGCTCTGATGAACCCCTGCATTTCTGCTTCTAAGTGCACAGACTGAGGAAGGGAAATGACTTCCTCTATCAGTAGCATACAACTCAGCAATGCTTAAAACACAAACTTGGTCAACTGAAGCCTCC
>NW_006922137.1:1481752-1484409 GCF_000298275.1 Orycteropus afer afer
AATGGCACTATGAATGGGTCTCTATGAAATCCTTTGGATGACTTACAAATCCTCTATTCTATTCTATAGGAAAACTAAAGACTAAATATATTTAGAGAAAATTAGAACTCCACTGCTACATTAAACAAGAAGTTGCATCAAGTATTCAGGTTATGCTGTATTTGAAACTTAAGTATGCTTATAGGAAAAGTAGAAAAGAACCTTTAAAATTGAAATTTGACTCTCAGCCAATGAAATTAAACATGAATGATTCATTAATATTTCAAAGATATCATAAGCTCATAATATGTGAAATTCCTCTGCTAAATGTTATGGAAACTTCAATGATGAGTTAGGCTGTCCTCAAAATAATCAAGGATCTAGCCAAAGAGAAAGATGAGATGGACTGGAGAAAGAGAAGAAAGTCAGTGTGAGTTGAACACAGAGCTATCTAGTCTCAAGATTATAAAACAGGAATGCAGGTTTTATGATGTAGACCACATATGATGTAAACCAGTAGCATAGTTGAGATAAAAAAGGAAAAAAAAAAACAAAAAAAAAAAACTCACTGACATTGATTCAGTCCTGACTCATAGCAACCCCTCCTTGGGTTTCTAAAGCAGTATCTCTATGGAGGGAGCTCTGGTAGCATAGTGGCTAAGGCACTTGACTGCTAACCAGAAGGCTGGCGGTTCAAACCCACTAGCCACTCCTTGGAAGGAAGGTTGGGCAATCCTACTTCTGTAGTGATACTGCGTCGGAAACCCAAGGAGGGGTCGCTATGAGTCAGGGCTGACTCCAAGGCACATAACAACAACACAACAACAATCTCTACGGAAATAGATTGCCCAAGCTTCCTTCTAAGGAGTTACTGGTGGATTTGAACTGCTAGCCTTCTGGTTAGCAGTGAAATGCCTTAGGCACTATAGTAGAGATATAGATCCTTTTTTTTTTTTTCCCCACAGAGCATTAATAAATACAAGATATGTCCCTACATAGATAATATTCACACCGATGTATTGAATAAAATATGAATTATAAACACAATGTTTGGTTAGAAAAATGAATAGATTTTGATGCAAAATAAATAATAGAGAAATCAATGAATGGATAGATAGGAAAGAAGGAAAGAAGAGAAGGATGAGGGCAAAAAGGGGGATGGAGGAAGAGGAGGGAGGGAGAAAGAAAGGAATCAATCTGACATAAATGGTAACTGTCCTATTTTAGTATTAGGGTTGTGTCTATAAATATTCAAAAGAATCAATGCGTTCATCAAATGTCATTTCATTTCAACTTTTAAGATAAAATATAATGATCTTTGTTTCAATTAAAAGCTCATTTTAATCTCTGGCATTGTCTATAATGTGCTCAAACTTCAAAGAGGGAAATTGTCATCTAGCATTTCCTTGTGTATGATGACTATCATGGTGACAATTCTATCAAAGTTCCCATTAAGCTAACATGTCTGTTTTCTTCTTTAATAAAAAACAAAATGGAAAATAAAATCCTGATTAATTTATATTCTCTTTGTTATTCAATTAATTAGCAGAAATGTGCCTTGTTCTACTTCTTCATGATATATGAATACTAGACACCAACTTTTCTTAAACATGTCAGTAAGGAGATTTGTGTATCAGATATAAATAATAAAAATGAAAGTAAAAGTCATTTTATAATTTGTATATAAACTTGTTTCCTATCCTTTAGTCCTCTCTTTAGAATAGTTTCAGAATTTGATTCAATCTGGAATCATGTTCCGCTACACTAGCTCCTTGAGCTAGCCAATTATCTATGAAGATTTCTTCTTGGATGCTCTCAGTTAGCTCTGTTCAGTCAATGGAAAACTTGTGGTACTGAATTCATTCTAAATGACAGGCAGAAAAATCTGTACAATTTGAATGGCAACTTAAAAATACAGAGCAAGGTATTTGATTTACCTTAAATTAAATTAATTTAATTTAGCTGTCAAAAAGCCCCAGCAAAGATGCTTAGTGCCTCATGTAGTGTCTTCTTGATATAGAGAGGTGTATGTGTATGTGTGCATATGTGTGTGAGCATGCATTTTTCCTATACCTTTACAATGGAAGTTTTTTCATTTTTTTTGTAAATGTAAGAAAAAAATAACATGTTAATTTATATAAATTTGTAAAATACAATAAACTGTTTTCATTATAAATTAGATCACATAATTTCCAGTACTGTTTTTTAGAATTCATACTCTGTATTCAGAAGACCATTGTAACTATGCTTAGATCACAGAAACACATAGAAAGAACAATTATCTCTGCTATATTTTCTGCCATAGAAATTCTTTCAATCAATCAGTCAATCATTTTGTCAATAAAATGGGACCAAATTATCTCTAATATACCCATTTTTGTGCCTGGTAGGATAGAGAATATGAAAAGCATAGGGCACGGCTCCTTCACACAAAACAGTTTTTCAACATTGGCATTTATTTCCTTCAAAAATTAGAGTCCTTATGAGAGAAATAACTTTATAATGACAATGTAAGAATGATCAAAATTATTTTTAGAATTTTAAAAAGAAGTTATAACTGAGAAGACTACATAAGGGATGTTGTTGTTGTTGTTGTTATTTGCCATCGAGTCGGCCCCGACTCATAGCGACCCCTCCTTGGGTTTCCGAGGCAGTATCACTACGGAAGTAGGATTGCC
>NW_006922137.1:1484509-1500399 GCF_000298275.1 Orycteropus afer afer
TTGGGTAAATACCTAGTCGTGGAGTGGTTGCCTCATATGGTAGGTGCGTGGTTAACTTTATAAGAAATTGTTGTTGCTGTTGTTGTTGTTTGCCGTCGAGTCGGCCCCTGACTCATAGGGACCCCTCCTTGGGTTTCCGAGGCAGTATCACTACGGAAGTAGGATTGCCCAACCTTCCTTCCGAGGAGTGACTGGTGGGTTTGAACCGCCGGCCTTCTGGTTAGCAGTCAAGTGTCTTAGCCACTATGCTACCAGAGCTCCTATATAAGAAGTAAAATATCCTACAGTATAGTATAATTGATTTCCCAATAATAAGGAGTTGTTCTTAATATTAAAACTGTGGAATGGGTAGTAGGTAATGAGTGAGAGCTCTTATTTACTAGTAAATATACATATGTTGTTAAAGAGCTAAGAAGTTTCCTAGGTGGCTCAAATGGTTTTCACTCGACCACTAACCTAGAGATTGGCAGTTCGATCCTACTCACTGGTACCATGGAAGAAAAGTTCTGACAATCTGCTTCTGCTAAGATCACAAGTATGAAAATCCCATGGAACTGTTCTGGTCATAGGGCAGTCATGAGTTAGAATTGATTAAATGGTGACTAACAACTACTACAGAGAAAATATGGAGCAAAAGAGGAGTCAAATAGAGTCAATAGAGTCAAAGAATTTACTAAAACTGGAGAAACGTTTTTCCCAAAATCCAAATTCCAGAGAATCTAGGTTAATTTTATTTCAAAGTAATTTTTTGAGTAAATAGCTGAGATATAATTTTATCATTCCTGCATAACTTGATGACATCAGGGACATTTCCCTATCTTCCCCTTTACCTAATCTTCTTTACCCCACATTTGGGTGCCTGTGTTGGCTAGAATGCAATACTATGCCTATATACAAACATACATACACACACACACACACACACACATATATATATATATACACACACATACATACCCACAGATAGATATATATATATATATATATATAGGAGCTCTGGTAGCATAGTGGCTAAGACACTTGCCTGCTAACCAGACGGCTGGCGGTTCAAACCCACCAGCCACTCCTCGGAAGGAAGGTTGGGCAATCCTACTTCCGTAGTGATACTGCCTCGGAAACCCAAGGAGGGGTCGCTATGAGTCGGGGCCGACTCGACGGCACATAACAACAACAACATATATATATACACATATATATATCACCTTTGCATACAGCATTTGATTATATGAAGGAGGAACCAAAACTCTCACTGCCCTTGAGTCGTATCCTACTCATAGTGACCCCTTCTTGGGTTTCTGAGGTGGTATCTCTAGGGAAGTAGATTGCCCAATCTTCCTTCTGAGGAGTGGCTGATGGGTTTGAACTACCTGCCATCTCGTTATCTGTCAAGTGCCTTAGGCGCTACACTACCAGACCTCCTATATGAAGGAGGAAGGTGACTGAAAAGTCACATCTTAGAAGAAGCCAAGTTAAAAAAAATGAATTGTCATTAACATGTTAATTTAGTCAGATTCTTAATAGGATGAGTATGTGAGGAATAAACGGAAAGCATGGGAATTTCAAGTAGAAGTGGCAGAGAGTGAAAAACACCAAGTATTCCTTGTGGCACAGTGGTCAAGCACTCAGGTCCTAACCAAAAGTTTGGTGGTTCAAACCCATCAGTCACTCCATAGTAGAAGATGTGAAAGATGGCTTCTGTAAAGATTGACAGCTTTGGAAATTATACAAGGCAGTTCTACTCTACCAATAGGGTCATTACGAGTTGTAATTCAATTTGAGGACAACAGGATTTGTTTGGTATTTGTAATGAATATTTAGAGGATGTGTACGCTGTGAGTGGGAAAGTAGCCATCAAAAGTACTCCACTGGTATGGGAAGCCATATTGAACATTGCAAAAGTATAGGTAAAGATAAGCAAACCAAAGTTAATAGCATCCTTTCCATCATATATAATTTGAATTGGCTTCAGGATTTAAATGTTGGTTTATATTAAATTAAATTTATCTAGTGATTCCTTTCTCAATTTTGGAATATTATAGTAGTAAGGTTTTTTCTTTTTTTACAATTCTCTAAGTTTTTTTTTTTTTTTTTTTTTTATGTATACATAGCCAAAATAACATCATTTCAACAATTTCAGTATGTACAGATCAGTGACATTGATTCCATTCTTCAAATTATATTACCGTTTTCACTATCCTTTTTCAAATTATTTATCTACTATTATCTTAAATTCACTGCCTTCTAAACTTCCCAATCAACCTTTTAAGTTGCCATTTTACTTTGATCTCACCTAGATAATTCTTTTAAAGAGTATGAGGAACAAAGCAGACATACTTTACTAATTTTGTTAAGTTATTTTTTGATTCAATGAAAACCTCAGCAAGTTGTTTTGATTTAAGGTTTAAAGTTTAAAACTTATCTCAGGACAATAGTTTCAGGGGCTCATCCAGGTGTAATGGCTCTAGAAAGTCTAGATTATATTGAGAATTTGAATTCTGTTCTGCCTTTTTCTCTCTTTTTATCAGGATTCATCCATCAAATTTTCGATCAAACATTCCATAATGTTAGTCAGTCACCATCCAATTTTTTTGGTATCACGGCAAAGGTACAGTTGCTCATGGAGGCAATCATGCACACATTCAATTTCCTCCTTAGGTTCCTGACTTTCTCTCTGTGTCTGTTACTTCAGGAGAATGAAGACCAATTGTTATACCATGATGGCTGCTTGCCAGGTTTTAAGTCACCAGACTCTACACAATGAACTAACGGGTGTAATAGAAGTACTGAGAAACAATATTAGGCCAATTGGATGGCTGTCTCTCAAAACCATGACTCTGAATCTCAAAATCATGTTTTTTCTAACTATTTTATCAATCAGTCAGCCATTCTAAGTGCTGATTTGGAAATATGTGTATGTTTTAAGTGAAAAGTATTCCCTGTGCTTTGGGAAATAGTAATCTGGTAGATGAAATAACTCTTACAAATATGAAAACGTAAATGATTGTCTCATCAATGTATCCCCAAAGCATAGAATTTGCCTGTCACATGGTAGGAAAGGATTGAGGTCTGAGAAATAAAATATTACTGGTCACAAAGGACACATGCTTAGTTGTTTGCAAACTTCAAATTCTCCTGTATGGAAATGATTGCATAGGGTTCCTTGCTTCCTCTAGAATCAGTTTCCTTTCAAGAGACATGTACTGTCTACATCTATAACAACCTTTAAAATTTTCCATTTTTTTATGTTTTTTCTCTATTTTTTTTTTTTTTGTCTTTCTTTCTCTTACCTAAGTTTTTTCATTCTGACAGTTATTGGCTATGTGGTAATGTGGTACAGAAGTGAGCAAAACCCACAGAGATGGCAAAACTCAGCAGATGGTTGAGTGGTCACTCTCTTGCTGAGTATTTCAGCCTACAAACTGTTTGTGGGTGTAACTCAAGAATAATCAGAACTTTAAATCTGCAAAATATCATGTAAGTGTTGCTGCTAAAAAGTCTATTTCAGGATTTTGAGTGCAGGTTGTTTGAAATATATCTATTCAATCATTAAATAAACTGGGATGCTCAGACATCCTTAGAGAGTACCTGATAGATCATTTCCAACTGTCTTTTCTCTGCTGGCCTACATGTTACCCCTCCCACCCTTCTTATTCTTTTTTTATCTGAATTTTGGGTTTGAAGACTACAACATGATCTTGTAGGTGAATTTTACTGACTATTCATTGCTCTTTTGCCAACTCCCTTCTCTCTGAGTGATCATCCTTATTCCTTTATCTAGTGGACTAAACATGTCTGCTGTTTCTGAAAGGAGATTGCAATTCTTGGCTAATAACAAACAACTGGTCCAGATGAGTATTTCTCACATCAGGGTCCTGAGGGCTACTTGTTAGCTGAATGCTGCAAGGTGGAAAATGAGCCACAGTTGGTGATACAAAACACATCTAAAGCAAAAAAAAAACAAAAGCCTTCATGGAGTTTACATTCTATGACACCAGTTATCTGTGTATTTTTAATATTTCAACTATTTGCTGAGAATTATTTTTTAACTTCTCTTTCCACTGTCATACTTTCAAATATAAGTCAAATCAATGCAATCTATTTATGGCCTGCTGAAAAAAAAAAAGAAGTGAACCAAAGACTGAAACATAACATTCATGAGAAATGAGAAAATGGCAGAATGTTTTTAAATCATTCACCATAAATTATTACAATTATAATATGAATCAAGATGTACAATTAATTATGAAGTGATTATAAAGATAGCACTTACATTATGTGTAAAAGTGACAGGGTATTATTATTATTAATATTATTATTATTCATTGATTCATTGATTCATTGATTCATTCACCTACTCTGTGCTGGGCACTGTGCTAAGCATTAACTCCTAAGCATAGGTTGTTTTTGTTTTTTTTTATGAGACCCATATTTTTCAGTAACCATTGTGATCTACAGCTTCATTGTATACAAAACGCAGAAATACTTTCCAATCATATATGTAGAAGTGATATTTTTAGATCATATGATACTAAACGTAAACATATAGTCTGAATTCGCCCATGGTAGTGGTGGCTGGAGAAGGCAATTAAGAGGGTGAAATCATGGTAGTAGACAGCACTTGATCATAAAAGAGGCAATTTAAAGATGGCAGCATTGCCTCCTCTGATTATTAATAAATAAATATTGATGTTAATTTAGCACTTTCCATCTTCAAAGCACTTTACAATTATTAATTAGTCCTCTCAGGACTATTTGAAATATAATTTCTGAAGTTTGCATTTAAATAGAATTTTCATTATAGCATTTCTTAGCTTTAAGAACAGCAGCTTTCTTTTTTTGATTTCCACATTTTTCTTTTTCTGAATTCAAGATTGTAAGGCAAAAATAGCTATATAGGCGTTCTTGGAAAGGTTCTCTCAGGACATTGAGTATAGAGTCTCAAGCAATATTAATAATCCCCCACAATGGACCAGGATTTTGGTTCAGTCTTCCAAAAGGCTCCCAGCCAACCAGAGGTACCTGTAGATCCTTGAAGGCATGACTTCTACTCTGAAAACTTTATACAGAGTATCATCTCTGAAAAGAACTGTCACTTAGGTGTTATCATTCTTCTTAATCTACTAATTCATGAGTATATGAGGCTTTTATAACAGAAAAGCATTTCCTGAACCCTAGATGTTCTGGTTACCTAGTACCACTTTGACTGGAAGATACCACAAATGGGATGGCTTGTACAGGCAGGAGTTTATTCTCTTACGGTTTAGAGGCTTTAAGTCTGAGTTCAAAGTGCCATGCTCTAGGGGCTGGGTGAAAGCCCCTCAACCTCGGGCTTCAGCTCTTCCTCCAGCTCCCGGCCCACTGAAGCTAGAGGCTTTTCTTCACTCAGATCGCTGCTGGCTGCTGAGGCTGACAAGCCCAAGGTTGACAAGTAAAAAGGCACAGTCCCGATGTTACAAATCACATGGTGGGCCGTTAATTCAAGCCCATTGAAAGTCTCAGGGTTGGAAGAGCATGGCAGGCTGCTGAACAACAACACGGCTACATGCAGGGTTCAAGGTAGAGACCATTCCCAAAGCGGTTTCTTATTTACGGGAAGCAGACCACATACCCAAAGCAGCCACTCAGCTGTACCAATAGATTGCACCAAGGAGTTAGTTATCAATCTCACCATGGGGAATAACTACATTCAGCTGCTCAGCCACTCAACCAGGCCCAGCCAAGTTGACACACAAATTTAACCACCACACTAGATTAAGTGAGAATCTTTTGTTATATGTTCCTGTGTGTCAGCTAATAAGAATTTAGCTTTTCTCTGACAATTCATCTCCATCCCAGAGACACCTGCATCTCAAGGAGATGGTGTACCTTCAGCAATTGCTTGTATAAACATGGAGACACATATCTTTTCAGTTTCAATGAGCAAAATCTCCCAGTCTACAGAGGAATTCAATATTACTTGAAGATGAAACCAGAGGCTAAGAGTTGACAATGAAAGGAAGAGATTTTCAATTTAACAGTTTGATCGTTATGTTGTTGTTGTTGCTGTTGTTATGTGCCTTTGAGTATGACCTGACTCATAGTGACCCCTCCTTGGGTTTCTGAGGCGGTGTCACTATGAAAGCAGATTGCCTATCCTTCATCATTACAAATACATGTGCCTGTCCTATATATTGTCCAATTAAGGAGTATGTTGGCACGTTCTTTTTGTTTGCCATCTATCACCTTCCTCACTTCTGCTCTGTCCAGGATAATCACCAAGATCCACAGCAACATCTCCCCTTATCTGTGAAGCTACAAATGACTCTCCTAATAGGAGAGAGCTGTTTCTGTACTTTAGAATGACAACTTACATCTTAGTTAATCTACAACAGATATACTGCTCTATATACACACACATACACACACATACAAACAAATATATAATAATATATAATTTGTTCTTGTGGTTGTTGTTGTCAAGTCAGAACCGAATCATAGTGACCCCTCCTTGGGTTTCCAAGGCAGTATCACTATGGAAGTGGATTGCCCGACCTTCCTTCTGAGGAGTGGCTGGTAGGTTTGAACTGCCAACCTTCTGGTTAGCAGTCAAGTGCCTTAGGCACTATGCTACCAGAGCTTGCTCTCTCTCTCTCTCTCTCTCTCTCTCTATATATATATATATATATAAAATTTGTGTGTATGTGTGTATTTAAGATCCATGAATCTTTGTTTTACCCTAATCTCACACAATTTATACATGGACAATCTAGCACAATTTACTACTTCCCATGTCAAAGCTGGCATAAAATTTTACTATGATTATTTGTCTATGTCTCTCTCTCCTTCTACAGTTTAAGTGATATAATGACAGAGAGCTATTGTTTTTATTGTCTCTTGCATCCATCAATGACTTGCATTTTGACTATGCATGGTTGTTGTTGTTGTTATGTGCCATCAAGTCAGACCCAACTCATAGCGACCCCTCCTTGGGTTTCCAAGGCAGTATCACTATGGAAGTAGATTGCCCCATCTTTCTTCTGAGGAGTGGCTGGTGGGTTTGAACCGCCAGCCTTCTGATTAGCAGTCAAGTGCCTTAGGCACTACGCTATCAGAATTCCCCCTATACATGGTAGGGTCTCAATTACTGAATAAATTTAAAGTATAGGTAATAATAATAATAATAGATCATTGGCAAAATGTCAATCTTCTATAACAATTCAAGCAGATGCTTAAGAGACATTTCTAACGTCCTACCCAATCCTCCCCCCTAATGAATTTGTAGTGGCACAGAGGAGATGAATAGAAGGGGAAGATAAGTTTATGTCTTACAATATTTTGGCATGAAACCTTCATCAGGCCATTATATTTGCTTCAAATTCAGTCACCTTTGCCCTTGAAGATCTCTGCTAAATGCCACATTAAACCACTAATGTTAAAGACTGATCTCAATAAGGGTAACCCTTCCTTTAAGGATCCCTAGTGATGTGATCATTAAGTTCTTGGCTGTTAATAGAAAGGTTGGTGGTTTGAATGCACCTGGAATTCTGCAGGAGGAAAGACCTGGTGATTTGGTCCCATCAACATTATAGCTTAGAAAAATCTATAGGGCAGATTTACTGTGACATATATCACCACTCTGAGTCTGAATTAATTTAATGGCACACAGTGATGACAGTCCTTTCTTCCTCAGTAAGAAGATCCATTCTAGTGACTGAGAGATTAAAAATTTCAGACCCATCTCAAAGAATTTCATATCTATCTTGAAATACATGTATCCATGGATAATCAATGATTTAAGGCTTCCTTTTCACCAACGAATATGCTTTGGAAAGCTGTCCCTGTTATGCTCCTATGTTTGGGCTTGATACCCCTACTGTTGTTGTTATGTGCTGATGAATCAGACCTGACTCACAGTGACTCCTCCTTGGGTTTCTGAGGTGGTATCACTATGGAAGTAGATTGCCCAACCTTCCTTCTGAGGAGTAGCTGGCGGATTTGAACTGCCAGCCTTCTGGTTAGCAGCCAAGTGCCTTAGGCACTACACTACCAGAGCTGATCTCCCTTAACACAGCACAGCTTCTCTAATGGTCCTATCACATTGTCTTGTACATGTCTGAATATTTGCCCATTTCCTCCACTTGGCTTTAGATTACATTAGATCAAGGAACATGTTTGCTCTGTGTACTGTCTTACCACTTTTGCCTAGTCCAAGGTATTGAACATAATATGAGAGAAGGAAGAAGGAAAGAAGGAAGGAAGGAAGGAAAATAGAAAGGGAATGAAGGAAGGAAGGGAAGGGAAGGAAAGGAAGAAAGAAGAGAGGAATGAAGGAAAACAAAAAAAAGAAGAAAGGAAGAAAGGAATGTATCACTTCTAGAAATAATAAACGTTCTCTAACAAGTCCAGGAACATTGGTTTTAAGTGTTGCTCCTAGACGCTTGACTAATAAGAGAACCTTGAGCTGTTCAGGAAAAAACAAAAAGCATACTTAGCAAGAGGAACTAGTTTACCTACAGGTCCTTTGGAACTATCCTTGACACTATAATCAGCCTTCATTTTACCTTCCCATCTGTTTGATTTATATTGGATGACAGTGGATTAACTGACTTTAACTGTAATTTACTGCTGTGTTCCTTGGGATATGTAATCGCTACAGCCAAATGTAAAGATGTTCCCTGCACTAACAAACAATGTTGTACTTTGCTGACCTGTACTGTGCTTCCTGGATGCCTTTCCTTGGTTGACACTGGATTATACTTGGTTCTATGTCTTTTCTATCATCTGAGACATGCTTATCTGACTTATTCCCTGTGGGCTTTGTTATTCACTAGGCAGACTATCTTCTTCTACTTCTTAAATAGTTTCCTGTTTTTAACTGAAGGCAGAAATCATGTAATATATTACTGTATCATATCTTTTAATGAATCTCATGTTATATTAAACATAATAGGTGATGGAGTACATAAACAGTAAAGGGACTATTTTATTAAGAATAGATAGATATACTTTTTGCTAATTCAATTCATAATACTGCCTCTAAGATTCTTGGATTTATAGTAAGAATTTAAAATATTCAAGTAATAGTTTTCAAAATAGTGCTCATATTTATATGCATATTACCTGTGTTTTTATTGTATAAAAAAATTGCTTATTCAGTTTCATTTATGTTGGGCACAATACTCCTAAAATTGAAAAAAGCCACTGCAAGGCATACAGTCTCTTTCCTTGTCACCACCCAAGGAGGTGAGGACTCCACTCTCATCAGTGGCCCAAATAGCAGTTCAGTAGCAGAAAAGTCAGAAACAAAAAGTGCCAAGTTCACAAAATTTAAAGGCAAGTTATCAGGAGTTGGACTGGAGCTCCAAACCATACAGGCTATAAGGTCAGAGCTTGACTGTTTATCCATTTTATTACTCAAGGACAAGAGAACATGATCCATGAGACTTCAACATCACAGACTGTCTACTGAGGTGGCCATTTCAGCATGTATGGTAGCAAGTTGAGTACTGACTCTGCAATTTAAATCGACAGCAACAAGGCCCTGGTGGGGATGTGAGAAGCAATATCACACACAACATCTTTTTCCTAATTATTAGGCCCTGGACAGGTGACAGGAAAGGAATGAGGGGTGGGGTGGCAAGAGAGGGTGGGGTGAGAAGGCACAGTGACATTTCCCATCTCAGGAGTACAAGATTCATTACCTCTTATGAAAAGTTGCCAGGCTGCTGTGAGTCCTGACATACTCCGTGACAGGAGAAAGTGACATGGCCATTTGACATTCAGGGCTAGAAGGTTGCGGGTCTGTAATCACTAGTTAAAATTGAATCTTGTACATTGCACCCTGCCAGCACAGCTCAACTCTTGATAATTATTTGGATGCTACTGTATTTGGATTTTATTTCCCCAGCAGAGAGAGGAAGTTGGATTTATAGTTTACTGCTGGGTTAAGATTGGAACAGGCTAGATCTTTTTTTATGGTTAATATGACAGAGCCAAATAAATCTGGAAAAAAAAATTGCTCCCATTTTAATTCTAAAACACTTGGGGGTAGGAGTGGGAGCCACAAAGGAATCAAAGGGTATGTCTTCTAATTTCTCATGAACAAGCTATAATTCTGTCGTGGAATTGTTTTCCTCTTCTTCCTTTGACTTAATTTTGCTTTGAAGTAGTCACCTGGATATGGAAGGGATTGGGAAACGTCACGTTGCAATTGTTATAGCCAAGTTGCCACACGGCAGACTTTCTTTTATGCATGAAGATGTAGATGGTTAATATCACATAAGCAACCACTTTCTCTTTACCTGACCATCAAGGGGAGGATAAACCAAACTCAAAAACTTACTGCCATAGGGTTGGATCCCACTCATGGAGACCCCTCCCTGGGTTTCTGAGGCAGTATCTCTACAGAAGTAGATTGCCCAATCTTCCCTCCGAGGAGTGGCTGGTGGGTTTGAATCACCAGGCTTCTGGTTAGCAGTCAAATGCCTTAGGCACTATGCACCAGAGCTCCCAAGGGGAGGATAGGAGAAATAATTTACAATTAATTATTTAAACATAATTACCAAACACCCTTGAACTTTTGGTTTGGATACAGGCAAACTGAGAGTTGAACCAGAATGGTGTCTCCCATCACACCCATATCTGAGGCTTGGAAGTATATGGTTGTAGCAGAACCATGACCTGTATATTCACCCCATTAATTCCAGAAGGATCCTCAATGCCAGACTTGGCAAACTCAATCTAACATTTTGAGGAATCATAAGCCACACATTCATAGAGGTGCAAAGTGACTTCTAGAGTTAATGTTATGTATAGACAGAATAAGTGTTTCATGTGTACTAGGGGGATTAGCTATGCCTTGGTATACAGGAAGACTGATCTGTTCAAAGATATATTTTCCATAATCCTGCCTAAATGTTTAAAATCCATTACTAGAAAAGCATCAATTTAAATTAAAATATTAAATTAAAAAATAAAACATTTAAATTAAAACATTATTCTGGAATGCCAGGGTTCCAGAATAAGTCACCATTACTTCATGGAGGGGGAAACAAAACAGGCAAAGACAGATAAAGCATGATGGGCATTTTGTCGGGAAAGACCAGCAAGCCAGCAGGATCTAGTCTAATAGGTTTGAGGACTGGCATTCATTGTCTGAGAGATCCACTTTGTACCTGGGATGACTCTCAGCCCTGCTCTTGAAGATGACTGATTTACTGCATCCCATCATTTGTGGAAAGTTCACATCCACTAAGTGTGTGAAACCAGACTGCTGACTTATATAATTTGTAGAGAGAAAGAATAATGCAATAGGCTTTTGAATATGCAAAAGTCACATGACCATTGATGGTTTTACAGGCAAGCCAGTCTAAGCCTAAATGGAAGAAGTCCTGGTGCTCAAAGAATAGGAACAAGAAAAGTGCAGATGAATCAAACTCTTCATCCAGTTCCGATAGGCTAGGTATTACCGAAGCCATCCTTCTTCAAGCCAGAGATTGCTTAAAAGTGCAAGATTGTCCATGTCAGTGTAAAGTTCCCTTTCTTCTGCTAGTTCTTGAGTGGACACTACCAAGCATTGCTTTTTGTTTCTCCTTTTATTCAATTATTAATAGCAAACATTAACCCCATTGGGTTAATGTTTCACTCTAGAGAAGATCTCGTTGAAAGGGATATCATATTTGATAAAGTCGAGGGTTTGGAAAAACGAAGGAAACCCTCAAACAGGTAGATTGACACAATGGCCACAATAATGGGTCAAATATTTCAAAGATCATGAAGATGGCACAGGACTAGATATTGTTATAATAAGGTCTCCATGAGTCAGAGCTGACTCTTGGCAAAGATAAAACAATAAGGAGCAACTTGAAGACTGTGATTGATAAAATGATGATCCTAGTAACAATGAAACAGAAGTATTGGAGTTGGTTAGATGGGGTGCAGTAAAACGAATACCTAGTCATGATATTTTCAATTGCTTCATAAGCATGTAAAACATGGACAATGAATAAGGAAGGAAGACTAAAGAAGAATTGATGGTGTTGAATTATGATTACAGTGTTGAATTATGATGTTGGCGAAGAGTATTGAATATATCATGGGCTGCAAGAAGAATGAACAAATTTATCTTGGAAGAAGTACAGCCAGAAAGCTCCTTATAAATAAGCAAGGATGGGGAGAATTTATCTCATGTAATTTGGACATGTTATCAGCAGGTATCAGGGCCAGTAAAAATGAGGAAGATACTCAATGAGATGGATTGACATAATGGCTGAAACAATGAGCTGAAATATAGCAAAGATTATGAGGAAGGCACAGGACTGGGCACTATTCTGTTCTATTGTATATAGATTGCTATGAGTTGGAATCAACTTGACAACACCTAACAACAACAATAATTTTTAATTTATGTTGTGGTTGTTGTTATATGCAGTCAAGTCAGACCCGACTAATAGCGACTCCTCCTTGGGTTTCCGAGGCAGTATCACTATGGAAGTAGATTGCCCAACCTTCCTTCTGAAGAGTAGCTGGTGAGTTTGAACCACCAGCCTTCTGGTTAACAGTCAAGTGCTTTAGGTACCACACTTTAACTTCTGTTAGTTGTAGAGACTGTATTAAAGACAGTTTCTCTTATCTTATGGTCATTTCTTTGAATATGGAAAAATAACCACAATTATACATTGTCTAGTTAACAAATCTAAAAAAGAGAGTTGTAACTAATAGAAAATTTTATCAATAATATTGCTTGTGGCAAACTAACTAGCAGCCCTCATTTTAAGATGGAGAAAGACTCACTCCACCTCTCCACAAAACTAAATCTCATACATGATGCAATGGTCATTTCAAGGCCTCCTTTTCAACAAAGCACCTCTAACTAATCAGTGCAGCTGATTTTTCCTCCCATCAAATTTTCTGTAAAATTGTCCCTATGGTATAAGTCTACTAAATTTGTAGGATTTTAGTGTATAATTTAGAGAATTCTTTATATGTTTCCTGCTTTATATACATTGTTTGCACAAGCAATTATGCCTGGAGACCTAAAGTCAGCCGCAGGGATCCAGATGAGGGGAGGGAACCCAGGCCATGCCCCACAAACAGCAAGGCAGGAAAGTGGGGGAAAGGACAGAAAATGTCCAGGGGAACTGGGACAGAGCAAAGAGTCAGCAGTAGGGATCCACATAAGGGGAGGTTGGAGAGGTTTTGAACAACAAAGGGAGACAAACTTGTCTGTCCGTTTATCCTACTGTGGTGACCTGTTGCTGTGAGTCTTCTGCCTGTGCCACCGGCATTTCAAATCCAGTGGGGTGCACATGGTGTACAGGTCTCAGTGGGGCTTCCAGACTGAGACAGACTAGGAAGAAGGAAGAGGCCATCCACTTCTCAAAGAATTTGCCAGGGAAAACCTTATATATAGCAGAGAAACACTGTCTGCTACATTACTGAGCAACATTATGAATAGTCCAGAAACATTGTTCAATACAGAGAAGGAGGATGAGTCACTTAGATT
Organism: Orycteropus afer afer; assembly: GCF_000298275.1. Taxonomy (NCBI): domain Eukaryota; kingdom Metazoa; phylum Chordata; class Mammalia; order Tubulidentata; family Orycteropodidae; genus Orycteropus; species Orycteropus afer. The sequence continues at coordinate 1,497,993 of NW_006922137.1, forward strand.
AAAAGGCTCTCAAAATAGGACTGGGAAAGAGCTGTATCATCAGAGTAAAGAATCCTTACTCATATGGATGAGGTAAAGCTTTCAAGATCTTCATTTGCTGACATGGCATGAATCAAATTGAGGAGAAACAGCTGCAAACATCCATCAATAATTGGAACATGAAATGTACAAAGTATAAATCTAGGAAAATTGGAAGTTGTTAAAAATTAAATGGAATTCAGAAAGATTGATATCCTATGCATTAGTGAGCTGAAATGGACTGGTTTTGGTCATTTTGAATCAGACAACCATATGATCTACTATGCCAGGAATGACAGTTTGAAGAGCAATGATGTGGCATTCATTCACAAAGGTGTTTCAAGATCTGCCCTGAAGTACAATGCTGTCAGTAATAGGATAATATCCATATGTCTGTAAGGAAGGCCAGTTAATACAACTATTATTCAAATTTATGCATCAATCACCAAAGCCAAAGATAAGGAAATTGAAGATTTTTATAAACTTCTAAAGTCTGAAATTGATGAAACATGCAATCAGGGTGTGTTAATTATCACTGGTGACTGGAATGCAAAAGTTGGAAACAAAGAAGAATCACCACTAGTTAGAAAATTCGTCCAGGTGACAGAAATAATGCTGGAAATTGTATGGTAGAACTTTGCAAGACAAACAACTTATCCATTGCAAATACCCTTTTCAACAACACAAATGGATGCTGTACACGTAGACTTCACCAGATGGAACACACAGGAATCAGATTGACTACATCTGTGGCAAGAGGCAATGGAAAAGCTCAATATCTTCAGCCAAAACCAGGCCAGGAGCTGATTGTGGAACAGACCAGCAACTGCTCATATGCAAGTTCAACTTGAAGTTAAAGACAATAAAAACAAGTCCATGAGAGCCAAAATATGATCTTGAATATATCTCCCCTGAATTTAGAGACCATCTAAAGAATAAATTTAATGCATTGAACACCAGTGACTGGAAACCAGAAAAACAGTGGGATGACACCAAGAATATCATACATGAAGAAAGCAAGAGGTCATTAAAAAGATGAGAAAGAGAAGACCAAAATGGATGTCAGAAGAGACTCTGAAACTTGCCCTTGAGCAAAGAGTAGCTAAAGCAAATGGAAGAAATGAAAAGATAAAAGATCTGAACAGATGATTTCAAAGAGGAACTTGAGAAGACAAAATAAATTACTATGATGAAATGTGCAAAGACTTGGAGTTAGAAAACCAAGAAGGAAGAACATGCTCCACATTTCTCAAGCTGAAAGAACTAAGGAAAAAAAATCTAATCCTCAAGTTGCAATATTGAAAGATTCTATGGGCAAAATATTGAATGATGCAGGAAACATCAAAAGAAGATGGAAAGTATACACAGTCACTGTACCAAAAAGAACTGGTCAATCTTCATCCATTTCAGGAGGTGGCATAAGATCTAGAACCAACAGCATCAAAGGAGGAAGTCAAAGCTGCAATGAAGGAATTGGTGAAGAACAGGGTTCCAGGAATTGACTGGATACCCATGGAGATATTTCAACAAATGGATGCCCCACTGGAGGCACTGACTCAATTATGCCAAAAGATTTGGAAGGCAGCTACCTGGCCAACTGACTGGAAGAGATCCATATTTGTACCCATTCCAAAGAAAGGTGATCTCACAGAATGTGGAAATTATAGAACAATATCATTAATATTGCACACAAGTAAGATCTTCCTGAAGATAATTCAAAACAGCTGCAGCAGTATATTGACATAGAACTTCCAGAGGAGCAAGCTAGATTCAGAAGAGGATGTGGAACAAGGGATATCAGAGCTGCTGTCTGATGGATCTTGGCTCAAGGCAAAGAATGCCAGAAAGATGTTTACTTGTGTTTTATTGACTATGCAAAGGCACTTGATTGTGTGGATCATGAAAAATTGTGAATAACATTGAGAAGAATGAGAATTCCTGAACACTTGATTGGTACTCATGTGGAACCTGTACATTGACCAGGCGAGTGACCTTCAAACAGAACAAGGGAATACTGCATGGTTTAAAATCAAGAAGGAAGTGTGGCAGGGTTGTATCCTTTCCCCATACTATTCAATCTCTATGTTGAGTGAATAATCCAAGAAGCTGGACTATATGAAGAAAAATGTGGCATCTGGCAACAATGGGTCTCTCCTCATCCAGAGCAAAGAAGAATGAAGAAAAACAAAATTCATGGAAACAATTAGTTCTAGTGACTGGTACGCCATCTGATCTGCAGTCTATATGACTATGAGAGCAGAAGAACTAGATGGTGCCCGGCTACCACTGTCATCCACATGAAGGGGATCTATGTAGGAGATCCTTGATAGAGAGGGAGAACAATGTGGAACAAAACTCAAAATCATTTGGAGGAAAAAAAAAAAAAAAA
>NW_006922137.1:1500910-1501760 GCF_000298275.1 Orycteropus afer afer
TGATAAATGGAGAAAAGATTGAGGTTGTCAAAGAATTCACATTGCTTTGTTCTACAATTGATGCCAGTGGAAGCAGCAGTCAGGACATTAGATGACGTATGGCACTGGGCAAGTCCGCTTCAAAAGAACTCATTCAAGTTCTGAGGAGCAAAGATGTCTCCTTGAGAACTAACGTGCATCTGACACAAGCCATGATATTTTCAGTCACCTCATATGCATTTGAGAGCTAGACAATGAGTAAGGAAGACCGAAGAAGAGTTGATGCTTTTCAATTGTGGTGCTGGAGAAGAATACTGAAAGTATCATGGACTGCTAAAAGAACTAACAGATATGTCCTGGAGGAAGTATAGCGGAAATGCTCCCTGGGAGGGAGAATGGCCAGACTTTGTCTCACCTACTTTAGTCATGTTGTAAGAAGGGACCATTCCCTGGAGAAGTATGTCATCCTTATTAAGGTGGAGGATCAACGAAACAGGGGAAGGCCTTCAACGTGATGGATTGACATGGTAGCTGCAATGATGAGCTCAAGTATAGCAAGGATCATGGGGCTGACGTGGGATCAGTTGGTGGTTCGCTCTGCTGTGCATAGGTTCGCTTTGTGTTGGAAACGCCGTGACGGTCCCTGACAACAACAAAGTCACTCATAAAACCTCCTAGATACACCAATTTCTTGTCTATTAAATGAGAAAATAGACAGTGTGATCCTCAAAGGTCACTTCCAGTTCTGATAGTCTGTGAAACTATGTAGTACTTCCCTTATTCATCCCAAATCTACCCAATACAATGGAAAAGGATTCTGGAATATATCAAGAGGCAAGGAATTTTATTAATATTATTATTACACATGGTT
>NW_006922137.1:1502695-1517266 GCF_000298275.1 Orycteropus afer afer
ATTTTGATAGATTTTCTTTACTTTCCTTGGGATCTCTGTGTTGCCCAAGAAGGAAGGTTTTTGTTGTTGAGTGAGGATCGAGCTTATGACAGGCCTCAGAATTAAAAGAACAATGAGTCTCCCTGTTCCCAAATCTCTGCTGGCAATGTATCTCATAGTTTAGTGGAAAACCCTTTCTCTCCACCCTCTGTGGGGGCTCTCAATTCAAATGCAGAGGAAAAATATTGGTTTGCTTTTTCTGCCACTCTGTTAATCAAGGTGATTTTCTGAAATGCAGCTGGAGAAAATAGTCTCTTTTATTTTAGGATCAACAGTAGTTCTTACAATGTTAAGCAAACCTGAGCCCCTCCTTAAAATGTCAGGAAAACAAAAGCCATTCCCACCTGAAAGGCCTCTTCACTTGTCTTGAAAGGATTTTTAGGCTGTTCCCCTTAAGCTGCTTTCTCCTTCTGTGCAACTTCCCAATCCCATTCACAAACTGTTGCCATGGTAAATAATTATATCACAGATGAATTGTGTACACTTCCTTTTCATAGCTGGAAGAGAAATTGTAGAGGAAAGGGGAAAAAATCAAAATCCTTTAAAATTACAGGGAAGATAGCTGAGGAACAATTGCCTCCTCATTAACATAATTAGCTCCATGAATTATAAATTGGTATTAGAACTTGCTCTTCATGACAAAAGGAGTAATTATATTTACTCATGTAAAATTAAACAATACCAAAAAAATTAATGGGACTCACCAGAAACTCTCTTGACATTATCATAAAATTCAGAGATCTGAATATCCCGCAATCTGAAGTGATTTAAGCAGCATAAAATTTAATGCCGCTCAAATTTGCTCTGTAGAAATATATCTCCTGGCTAGTTTATAATTGAACTCCCATGTTCAAAAACATCATACACACACATATACATACATCAACAACAAACAACCATTAAATGGTTTCTTTCAGACATTTGTGCACAGAAAAGTCCAGATTTTTTGTACTGAACTGGGATGCCAAAGTAATTTCCACAGAAGTTTTTTTTTTTTTTTAATTAACTCTTCCAAAATTAAAGCCTTCATGGATAGATGGGTGGACAGGCTGAACTATTAGGTATGTCTATGAAGCAGGGAATGTACCGAAGACCATGTATAGAGTTGGCAGACGATGGTCCTATAAGTGTACTTGTATGATCTGAACTCCCAGATGTATAGTACAGCTGACAAGGGACAAGGTTGTAGTCACTTTTTGGTCACAGCCAACTACCCAAAGCGACTGAGGAGTTGAACCTGTGAGCTTGGGACCACAGTTACAGGGGACATCAAGTTGAACTGGCATAACATACTACACAAAACATTGTTCCACATTCTATTTTGACAAGTAGCAACTGGGATCTTAAAAGCTGGCAAACAGCCATCTAGATGCAACAATGGGTCTCTCCCCATCCAGAACAAGAAGAATGAAGAAAACCAAAGATTCTTGTAAAAAATTAGTCCTAGTGACTGGTACACCATGCAATACAGAGGCTATACAACTATGAGACCAGAAGAACTAAATGGTGCCCAGTTACCACTGTCAACCACTCGGAGGGGGATCTCTATAGGAGATCCTGGATAGAGTGGGAAAACAATATGGAACAAAACTCAAAATCATTTGGAAAAAAAAAAGGGTGAAGAGAGACCAGGTTTGCTGGTCTGATAGAGCCTGAGACCTTGGCCCCTAGCTGCCCTTCAGGTCTGGAATTGAACCTACACCTGTGGCTTCCAGCCAAACAAAAGACAGTTGAACATTTATCTGAGGTAGATACACTCCTTAGTGAGAACAATCATGCGAGAAAGAAGGGCTGTTTATGCACAGGGAGAAAGTTCAGGGGGCAGGAGTGCATGGAGGCACGGACACTGGGAAGAGGTAATTATCAGGAGGAAGTGGGAGGAGAGCTGTTGCATTGTGGTAAATTGTGGTCAATGTCATGAGACAAAGTGTATGTGAACTGCTGTATGGAAAGTGAATTTGCTCTGTAAACTTTCACCTAAATCACAATTTAAAAAAAATTAAATTAAATTAAAGCCTTCAGAAGAGAAGATGACCTGTTTATTTAAACAGTTCTCCAAAATGGGGCTGTGATGACTGACAGCTGATTTTTTGTAACTAGCTTTGTCCAGTCAGATGGATTTTCCATCGGTGATGGGGATGTCAGAATGTCAATATGATGATACCACTGAAGATCGGGTCTTGGCACCTAAAGATGAAATTATTTCCAATACTTTGTAGCAGGGAATGTGCAAAGTAGACCTAGGAGAAGAGAACAAGGGGAGAAGGGTCACTCTTGATTTGTACCCAGTTCTATAACAGACGTTATGAATATCCATAATTTTAGACCCTCCTAAATTGTGTGATGATACTTAAAAAGTAAATGAATAAAGATTACACTCTAGAAGTTCTTGTTGTTCATTACTACTCTCAGGGCAAGATCCTTACTTTTTGTGATTTGATGTACATGTTGCATTGCTTACTTTCCCTCTCCTTGGCCAGACTATCATGTAGTGAAGATGAGTTCCATTCTATGTGATAAACTCAGATTTAAAGAAGTCAATCACATTTTACCCAGAAAACTCCACATTTCATGGGGCCTGACTACATTCAAATATTCTGAGAAAGCTTCCAAAATATCTACTCACTTTCACCTGCCCTCGATTTGGAATAACTTTCATTGCTCACTGTTGGGAGATAAATCATAGGAGGTTACTTTAAAGTATATGACTTATTTGGAGAGTGGATCATTTATGAAACTATTAACTCAGTTGTATAGAACCAAGGAAAGGAAATGCTTATTTGTCCTAGCTAGGGGGACTAGGACAAATGGATTTTATACATTCATTCAACTACTGAGTTTTTTTTTTTTTTTTTGAGAGATCTACAGTATGTGGAACTCTATACTGCATTCCAGGGATGATGGAAGGAGAGCAGCACATAAAATTCAAAGATGTTTCCTATACTTCCAGAATTTATGAATCCTAGAAACCCAGCCCATCATTTGAAATAATACGTAGGCAAAATGATGTTTGGAATGAATCCTTTAGAATATGACAAAATGATTAAATCATAATGTTAAGTGAAAAAGCAAGATATAAAATTGCTATTCTAATGATGTCTAGTTTGTGCATATGGGATGACAATCTGTCACTGCTTTTCCTCCTGGCCATCCTTCCCATTTCAGGATTTCCTAGAGCCTGGATTGATTCATTTTGCTACTGGGAGTGTTTTCTACTCTGTCCCTCACTTTGCATTTGAGAATGTTAATTTGGATCAGTCCCTTGGACAGCCAGGGATGAATTACACAATAAGCAAGGTAAGTGCGTGCTTAGGGCATCAACAAAACAGGGACACCAGTTGTTCAAAGTAAAGGCTCAAAGATGCCAAACAGGACACAAAGAAAAGTGAGAGCAGCAGTAGAAAGGAATTTGCAGGCACTAAATGAAACTGATACCAGTTCCAGTGCATGAGAATGTGCCAGTCAGATATAAAGCTCACACAGGGTCCCACACACAAAGTTGTTTAAGTTGCAAGACTCCTACTACTTCAACATCTTCATTAACTTCTGTCTCATATCGTACCCTTTCTTGTAAACTCCTTATCTCAGCAGGTCTCTTGGGAATATAATATTTCTTTCTAACAAACAAGAGGCAGAGGTGGGCTATTGAGTCTAACTCTAGCTACATTCACCCAATATGCAACTAGATCCAACACGAGTAGTTACTTGGCAAAGATGGATAGTATTAATAGATAACAAGTCTCTGATCCATTTTGAAAGAACCATCTTGTACATCAACTTCTGTTGATTCAGCAACTCCAGCCAGGAGGGCCACCAATGCTCTGCCATGAAACACTGTATGCTCTTGCACACTTCCTGGTAGACAACCAAAGGGAACTAGAGTCCTGGATGATGTGCAAAAGGGGGAAACTCAAATAAGTTGACCATTGCAATGAATTCAGTCAAGTTACTTTTTAACTGTAGAACAATTATGTAGAGTTGTGTCCCATGTTTTGTAAACAATAATATTCATAACTTAAACTTTGCAATATGTTTGACATACATGTAGACACAATCTAGTGTACATTTTCAGTAATATTAACATGAGTGATAGTTTAATATAGTACAAGCATAGAAAATGTTCAAAAATACTGAAAATATTTATATTATCTAATATTAAAAGTTTAATTTGTGTTATCAAGTAAGTAATTTTTATTATCAGTGCATAGGGCACAGTACTAGATATTACTCATTTTTTTCATTTGTAATTAGAGCATTTATTGTGAAACAAGCATTAAAATTGGAAGTATGAACAGTTTAAAACAAAATTGATGAAAACCATTTTTTTTGTTATCAACAGATTTTATATTGACTATTGGAACAAATAAGTCACTGAGTTATTTTCTTTGTTGAAGAATACATGGAATATTATTTTTTTGTATAAAATGTGGTATTCAGAAAAATCTTAGTACCCTAAATCCACTAAAAATTTATTATCCAGTTCATCTGATGTCATTAAAATGGCATACACCAATTTTGTGTTGTCACTAACATCATAATCACATTTAAAAAGTTGTTACATCACAGATAGTCGAGAAACACACATATATAAATATATAACACTCACATATCCCATTGGAATATGTGCCTAACCAGAGGAAGGGGCACTATAGATTATCAATGTTTAAGGTCCACACGTGCCTTTATCAGGCTCTGTGGACAACCTGGTGGAGGCTATACCTTAGGGAAGAATCAGCATCTCACATGTCAGGATATTACTCAGGGTCCCATCAAGAAACAGATGGTACACTTAAATGAGGTAACTGAGGAAAGATTAACAGGGGAACTATTTACTAAAATACAGGCAGAGTTAAGAGAAACAAACAAAGCATGGTCTCAGGACTATGTACAGTGGGGAGTATTAACATTTCTTAAGTGGCTAGAGGAGTAAGTGGTTACCAGTACTTGGAGAGGGGAGCCAAAGGAAGTAACACCCAGTAGGAGCTTTCACCTTTGTTGTTGTTATGTGCCGTGGAGTTGGACCTGACTCATAGCGACCCCTCCTTGGGTTTCCGAGGCAGTATCAGTATGGAAGTAGATGGCCCAACCTTTCTTCTGAGGGGTGGCTGGTGGGTTTGAACTGCCAGTCTTCTGGTTAGCAGTCAAGTACATTAGGCACTACGCTACCAGAGTTCCCACTTTCAACTTTAGTGGAGGGACAAATGAACCTGTGGCAATTTGGCTGGAAGGATACAAGAACAATGAATACCCCCAATTCAACACTCCACCTGCCTTCTAGTCTTCTGTGGGTGACTCCCATTGGCCAAGCCCAATGGAAGCCAGAGCGCAGGTGCTCTTTACCTCATAAAGATTGCCTTTTTTTGTGACACAGCAGAACGGAGAAGGGTGAGAGTGTGTTAGGATGAACAAAAAGAAAATGGCACAAATGAGTGAATAACTGATGCCAGTAACATGTTTTGGAAAGATTAGTAAATATTTCACTGCAGGAAATTGTATCATTCCAATTGAATTGTTGTCATTAAATTTCAAATTATGCTGTTGAACATCTGGTATGGGAATTTACTATGGAATATCTTTTTTTTTTTATTTTATCTTGGACTTAAATACATTTTTGAAGCTTATGAAATGGTCAGTTTAGTCAACTGTATTTTGACTAACTTTTTAAAATTATTATTATTATAAATACAAGTACCTACTTGGTGTAAAATGTTCACCTTATATGCCTGTCTATTGCTTGGAAGCCATGAGAGTGAGTTCATTTCCAGGCCTGAAGGATCACTAGGGTTCATAGCTGTTTCACCAGTTTCTACCAGATCAGTAAAACTGTTTTTGTTTTGTTGTTGTTGTTTTATAATTTTGAGTTTCATTTCACATTTTCCTCCCACTTTATCCAGGATCTCCTATTTGGATCTTTTGTCTGAGTGGTTGACAATGGTAGCCAGGCACCACCTAGTTTTTCTGGTCTCAGGATCATGTAGGCTGAGCTTCACATGGTCCACTAATCTCTTGGACTTCCATGTGTCTTTGGTCTCCTTCATTCCTCTTTGCTCTGGAAGAGGAGAGAATGGTTGTTGCATCTTAGATGGCTGCCTGTAAGCTTTTAAGACCCTAGTTAAGATGTAGAACCATGTTTTTGTATAATATCTTATGCCAGTTGAGCCCATGACTATGATCCTGAACCCATGGGCCGAACACCTTGCTTCATCAGGGTGGCTGGCTGTGGCTAAGAAGTTACCATAACTTTGTCCTCTGTTAGCTCTGTTATATATATGGACATTCTTAGAGCACATACATGTACATATGTAGAAATATTATCTGTCAAAATTTTACCTAGACATGCCTGATCATTCAGCCTACATTTTGACTAATTTTTAAACACCTGAGTTGTCTCACCAATTATGTTATATGAATAAACTAATGAGAGAATTGATGGTGAGAATTCCCAGGGAAACTTCTCTGTATCATTTGTGACATCTTTGATTTTGTTTTGCTGGTCTTTTATTCATAATCTTGCTTTCCCTACCATAATAACCTCCACTTTCAGCAACCTTGGGAGCTCTGGTGGCATAGTGCTTAAGGCACCTTGACTACTAACCAGAAGGCTGGTGGTTCAAGCCTACCAGGCACTTCTCAGAAGGAAGGTTGGGCAATCTACTTCCATAGTGATACTGCCTCAGAAACCCAAGGAGAGGTCACTATGAGTCGGATCTGACTCGACAGCAGTGGGTTTGGTTTTTTTCGTTAGCAACCATGGAGATAAACCTTGTTTTTCCTTCAAGTAGTGTGTCATGGGTTTGGTTTTTTAGAGTGTGTCATGATACAAATCCTACATTTTGATTTAGCCTCTTGGGTGAAAAGGTGTGTTCTATTTATGTGGTATGGTCAATTTTTATTTACAATAATTATGTTATCATTAGAAAGTAACTCATTAAGTACATTTTTTTTTAACTGAAAGGAAAATTGAAATGTGAAACATTTTTTTCAGGCTAAAAACAAACCAATAGTAATATTTAATAACAGGAAATTATTTTTTAGATATGACTCTTCCTTCATTTCTCACTGAAATTATTTGTCCAAGATATTCTTTAAACTGAACTTTCTGTTTTGTTATGCTACTCTGATTTTGATACCATATAAATACATAAGATATTTTAATAACAAAATTGGCTTTGTTATATATGGATGAATGTCTTCTTAATATGGTGAATATTAAGGACCACTAGAAAAGAGGAACTAGGATTAAAGAAAGAACAAATAAAATAGGAAGTAACGAATTATTTTTTTGGTAGTATGGATGGACTATGTAATCTTTAGGAGCTCTGATAGCACAGTGCCTAAGGCACTTGACTGCTAACCAGAAGGCTGGCAGTTCAAATCCACCAGCCACTCCTCGGAAGGAGGATGGGGCAATCTACTTCCTTAGTGATACTGTCTCAGAAACCCAAGGAGGAGTCTCTATGAGTCGGTCTGACTCGAAGGCACATAACAACAACAACAACAACATGTAATCTTTAGTGCTTACTGCCAAATACTATGCTAAATACTTGACAGACTTGACCTAATTTGATCCTCTTAAAATTTCAAAAGATAATTATTACAGTTAAATGTGGGAGAGCCAGAACTCAAAAGGAGTTTTTTTTTCTTGGTCTCTCAAGCCTTCTGCCTTTCGTAAAATGTAGTCTTACCACTTTTCTCTCATTCTCTATTAGTGGAAAATATTTGAATATTCCTTCTCTGACCCAAGTTCAAATTTTTGCAGGTTTAACCACATTCCAATTTTTCATCTGAGGAAAGTGAGGCAAAGATAATCAGGTAGTTTACCGATGATCACCCAGCCAGCACCCAGTAATTACTCTACACACATGTTGAGGACGTAATTTTTACAATAACTTATATATGTCATATTACTATTACAACTGAGTAAAGAGGATTCAAAGAAAAGAAATTACTTTCCCAAGGCCATATAGGTGCCACTGTTACAGTTGGGATTTGAATCCAAAGCTGCCAAGATTTCAAATTAGGATATTTTTTCTTTAATCTCCACCTCCAAATGTCTGGTTAACAAATCCATGAATGGCTGAATGGATAATTTGGGTAATTCCAAAATGGCAATTAGGAAATTATTTGATTACTAGGATCCCTGCATGTGAGAGCTGGACAATGACTAAGGAAGACTGAAGAAGAGTTGATGCTTTTGAGTTGTGGTGCTGGCAAAGAATGCTGAAAGTACCACGGACTGCTAAAAGAACTAACAGATCTGTCCTGGAGGAAGTGCAGCCAGAATGCTCCTTGGAAGCAAGAATGGCCAAACTTCGTCTCACCTATTTTGGTCATGTTGTAAGAAGGGAGAAGGATGTCATGCTTGGTAGGGTGGAGGGCCGATGAAGGAGGGGGAGGCCTTCAACGAGATGGATTGACAGGGTGGCTGCGATGATGGGCTCAAGTATAGCAGGGATTGTGGGGCTGGCGCGGGATCGGGCAGTGTTTTGTTCTGCTGTGCATGGGGTCGCTATGAATCAGAAACAACTCGACGGCACTTAACAACAATAACAACAACAGGATCCCTGGTTGCACAATGGTTGTGCATTCAGCTGCTAACTGAAGGATTGGCAGTTCAAACCCACCCAACAGTTCTGCAGAAGAGAAGATCTGGTGATCTGTTCCCATAAAGATTACAGCCTAGAAATCATTAAGGGGAAGTTTTACTCTGTCACAGAGGGTTGGCTCGATGGCACACAACAAAAAAATAATTTGACCAAAAGATTCTCTGGATCAGAGCTTACTTCTTTTTCCATGACTTTTAGATAGCTCCTAAATGCAACAGTTAAAGTATGATAGAGTTAGTCATCCACTTGAAAGTCAGAGAAAGACGATGAGCAAATTCTCTGTCACATGTGAATATGTAAAGAGTAATGTTCATCAGCTGTCATAGGCCAAAAGTAGTTAAATTCAGATCATGCTAAAAATAGGCAAGCAGTGGATAACATCTAAGCTCTCTCTGTCTTCTGGGTCCTGAGGAAGTAACTCAGTAACAAATGTTGCTAGAGGTCTGAATGACATTGGAAATAACTCCTGGCCTGCTGGCTGAACTCCTCACCAGGGAAAGCTCCAAAAGAGAAGTTATTTCACCTAGTCTGTCAGCTTCTATTAGATCACCTTGAGCATTAATTTCAATTTTTTCATGCTTCTGCACCACCCTCCCACCCACCCCACCCCCCAAAAAAAGAAAAGAAAAGAAAAAAAAAAACTTTATATGTGCCAAGCTTAGCTGCCAACTGTTGGGGGGAACAAAAATTGATTTCTATTGAATACTGCACTTTGGAATGAAAGAAAACATTGTCTAAATGAAGCTGAGGCTCTCAGTCACCTATGCCTATATTACTGTGAAATCAATTATGTGGGCTCTTTCGAAAGTTACTGATTGTAGCAAATTGAATGGCCTTCATTTCAGCATAATTTGGAGAGGTTGATGTAATCAGAGACCTTACACCACAGCGAGATACAAGATTCGTGATATTCAGATGGGAAAAAAGCTACAGTGGTTAAGCTTGTTCCATATCTTCCGCTTACCGGCTGTAACACTTTCATAAGTACTACAAATGAAATTGTTTAGATGAAGGCGGACATATTTCTGAAGGGATGTGTGAAGGGGTAAGGGAGTGGAAATAAGGTTGCTGGAAATCACACTGTTGTCCTCTTATGCGAAGAGGTTGCTAGAATCTAATCCTAGGCCTAATTGGCTGCAAAGAAAACACTTTAATATCAAATCTTGAGTTATGCCCCAGAGCTGAGGTTCAAGCTTAGATGTGAGGAGAGGTGAAATGCTTGATTTTTCTTGCTGTGAATGTTTGTTCCAGTTCATTCCTTTTGAAGTCTGGAGGCCCAAATAATTGCTCTTCAAATTATAAATTGATGCTCTCCATCCCCTACACAATTTTTGGTTTGAGAAAATGTGTAGCAGATTTGGTTTCAATACATTTGCCTAAATGAAAAAGTATTTGCAGTCAAGTGTCTCTGCTTTGTAACAGGTCAATCAGCATTGTCCAGAACTGAAATAATACGGTTTGTTTCAAATCAACCACAAAGTAATCACACTAAATCAAGTTTAGTGAGCAAAAATTACTTAGCCATTGGGAGGTTACACATGAAAAACAGAAATGTACCTATTCCAAGATACCTGGGAAAATGTCTACCTTTGAGAACTAACATGGATGGCTTAGAGGTGAAGAAAGAGATGTTGTTGTTGTTGTTATGTGCCATCAAGTCAGACCCAATTCATAGAGACCCCTCCTTGGGTTTCCAAGGCAGTATCACTATGGAAGTAGATTGCCCAACCTTCCTTCGGAGGAGTAGCCAGTGGGTTTGAACGATCTGCCTTCTAGTTAGCAGTCAAGTGCCTTAGGCACTATGCTGCCAGAGCTCCTGAAAAAAGAGATAGCAGAAGAATATTCCTTGTATGAAGAATTCTTTGTATTGTCGCTTTCTTCATGAATTCCAAGAAATACAATTCAAACACAAAAAGATAGAAATATTTTTTTTTCTCTGAACAGTACAGACATGGTGCTCATTTGAAATGAAATTTGCTTGTGTTAAGAAACCTTGATGCAATGAAAGAAGAAGAACCTGAGTTCAATTTCAATTCCTTTGCTATAGATTATCTGACTGAACTTCATTGTCTTCATATATACATGGATTCAACTGCATGGTGTTTAAAGGATTCAGTTACAAAATGCATACATGGCAGAGGGGACTTCATGCTGAAATCTATTGCCAGATTTTATTCCTATTCATTTTGACAGAATATGAGATTAGAACTGCCCCGTAGGGTTTTCAAGGATGTAATCTATACAGAAGAAGGCTGTTACATCTTTCTTTCTCAGGACAGCTGGTGGGTTTGAACCGCTGACCTTTTTATTGGTAGCTGTGGTGGTTAAGTCTGTGTGTTAAGCTGCCTGGTTGAGTGGCCAGGCAGCTGGTGGTAGTTATTCCCCATGGTGAGATTGGTAATTAACTCCATTGTGGAATCTATTGGAGCAGCTGAATAGCTGCTTTGGGTATGTGGTCTGCTTCCCATATATAAGAAGCAGCTTTGGGAATGGTCTCCAGCCTATGGCACACTTGGACTCTGCATGTAGCTGTGTCATTGTTCAGCAGGCTGCCATGCTCTGCTGATCCTGGGACTTACAATGGACTTGAATTAACGGCCTGCTGTGTGGTTTGGTAACATTGGGACTGTGCCATTTTACTTGTCGACCTTGAGGTTGTTAGCCTCAGCAGCCAGTAGCTGCCTGAGTGAAGAGATGCCTCTAGCTTCAGTGAGCTGGGAGCAAGAAGCAGAGCTGAAGCCCAAGGTTGAGGGGCTTTCACACAGCCCCTAGAGCCTGGCACTTTGAACTCGGACTTGTAGCCTCCTGAGCTTTAAGAGAATAAACTCCTGTTTGCTAAGGCCATCTCATTTGTGGTATATTCCTGTCAGAGTGGCACTAAGTAACCAGAACAGTAGCCAGGCACTTAACCTCAGTGCCATCAGGGTTCCAGGGACATAATAAACTCAGTAAATATCAGTTATTATTTCACGTGTAAGACACTTGAAAGCAGGAGCCATACTTTTCTCTTTATGTAGGACAACATCTAATATATATTAGGTGCTTGATGGCATAGTGTTTAAGGCATTTGATGTTAACCAGAAGGCTGATGGTTCAAACCCATCAGCCACTACTTGGAAAGAAGACTGGACAATCTCTACTTCTGTAGAAATAATGCCTTACAAACCCAAGGAGGGGTTGCTATGAGTGCTATCCACTCAACAGTTGTTAGTTTGGTTTTTGGTTGGGCATCATGATATATTATTGAAAAGGAAACATTTAGCATTCAAGAGCTCTACTTTAATCCCAGTTCTAACTCTAATTGTGCGATCTTTCACATGATGTTTATTTTTCTGGGCCTTCTTAAACTAATTTATAAATGAAGGAAGGTACTCAAAATCATTTAAAAGACTTCTTTTACAACTCTAGGAATAAAAAGTTGATTTTTATAATCCAATTTGAAATTCAACAATACTAGTAGTTTAAGTACCTCAGATCAGAAGGAACTCAAAATACTTCTGTAGAAGAGCTGTCTCCTCAAGGTAGAGTTGACCTTAAGGACAAGGAGGGAGGAAGATTTCAGGACCTCTATTTGCTTATAGGAAAGACTTAAAATGAGAAGAAACAGCTGCAAACATCCATTAATCATAACATGGAATCACGAGGTATGAACCTAGGAAAACTGAAAGTTGTTCCAAATGAAATGGAACACATAAATATTGATATCCTAGGTATTAGTGAGCTGAAATGGACTGTTTTTGGCCATTTTGAATCAGACAATCATATGATCTTCTATACCTGGAATGACAATTTGAAGAGGAATGGTGTTACATTCATCCTTGCAAAGAATGTTTCAAGAGCTATCCTGAAGTACATTGCTGTCAGTGATAGGATAATATCCATATGCCTGCAAGGAAGACCAGTTAATACTAATATTATTCAAATTTACACACCAACTACTAAAGCCAAAAATGAAGAAATTGAAGATTTTTACTAGCTTTTGAAGTCTGAAAATTGGAAAGTATGGTCTTAGTGACAGAAATGACACCCGAGCCTGCATACAGCATTTTGCAAGACCAATGACTTATTCATTGCAAATACAACATTTTCAACAACAAATGCATGTGGGCTTTGCCAAGTGGAATACACAGGAGTCATATTGACTACATCTGTGAAAGACACTATGGAGAAGCTTAATATTTTCAGCCAAAACAAGGCCAGGAGCTAACTGTGAAACAGATCATCAACGCTCTTATGCAAGTTCAAGTTGAAGTTCACGACAATTTAAAAAAGTCCACAAGAACCAAAATATGACCTTGATTTAGAGAACATTATTATAATGAACAGGAGCTCGGGTGGCATAGTACCTAAGGCATCTTGACTGCTAACCAGAAGGATGGCAGTTCAAATCCACTAGCCACTCCTCAGAAGGAAGATGGGGCAATTTACTTCTGTAGCAATACCACCTTGGAAACCCAATAAGGGGTCTCTAGGTGTCAGATCTGACTCGATAGCAGTGAGTTTGTTTTTTGGTATCATAATGAACTATGGAAAGACCTGGAGTTAGAAAACCAAAAGGGAAGAACATGTTCTGCATTTCTCAAGCTGAAAGAACTGAAGGAAAAAACTCAAGCCTTGAGTTGCAATATTGAAAGATTCTATGGGAAAAATATTGACTGATGCAGGAAAAATCAAAATAAAATGGAAGGAATAAACTGAGTCACTGTACCAAAAAGAATTGATCGATGTTCATCTATTTTAGGAGGTGACATATAATCAAGAATCAATGGTAATGAAGGATGAAGTTGAAGCTGCACTGAAAGAATTAGTAAAAAACAAGGCTCCAGGAATTGATGAAATACCCATTTAGATGTTTCAACAAACAGATGCCATGCTGGAAGAACTTACTTGTCTATCCTAAGAAATTTGAAAGACAGCTACCTGGCTAACTGACTGGAAGAGATACATATTTGTATCCATTTCAAAGAGAGATGATCCAACAGATTGTGGAAATTATCAAACAATATCATTAATATCACATGCAAGTAAAATTTTGTTGAAGATAATTGCAAATGATTGCAGCAAAAACAAGAAATTTCCGGAAATGCAAGCAGGATTCAGAAGAGGACATGGAATGAGAGATATAATTTCTGATGTCAGATGGACCTTGGATGAAAGCAAAGAATACCAGAAAGATGTTTACTTGTGTTTTATGGACTATGCAAAAGCAGTCAACTGTATGGATCATAATAAATTATAGTTGATATTGAGGAGAATGGGAATTCCACAACACTTAATTGTGCTCAGGAGGAAACTGTACATAGACCAGGAAGCTGTTGTTTGAACAGAAGAAGGGATTCCTTGTACACATTTAAAAAGTATTATGAGAATGGTCATACCATATATTGTGATTTTAAATCCAATCTAGAACTAATTTGGTCTTGGAGTAAAACACAGTTAAACCACCCTCTAATTTTTTTTATCCCTTTGAACTGAATATGTTACTTAACACTTTCAATCTATCTGACAGCTTAAAGCCCCTAAACAGATTTTCCAAGCACATCAAAAAATTACCATGCTGCTTTTCTCTCATTTCATATATGGTGTTGTTCTTGTTACCTAATACTGATCTGACCAGAATATACCACAAATGGGATGGCTTAAACAAACAGGAGTTTATTTTTACAATTTGGAGGCTTTAAGTCCAAGTTCAAAATGCCAAGCTCTAGGGGCTGGGTGAAAGCCTCTCAACCTTGGGGTTCAGCTCTACCTCCTACTCCCAGCCCATTGGAGCTAGAGGCTTTTCTTCATTCAGACAGCTGCTAGCTGCTGAGACTGACAAGCCCAAGGTTGACACATAAAAAGGGACAGTCCCAATGTCACCAAACTGCATGCAGACCACTAATTTAAGTCCATTGTAAGTCCCAAGGTCGGCAGAGCATGGCAG
>NW_006922137.1:1517386-1522458 GCF_000298275.1 Orycteropus afer afer
TAGATCCCACCATGGAGTTGATTACCAGTCTCATCATGGGGAATACTACATCCAGCTGCCCAGCCACTCAACCAGGCCCAGCCAAGTTGATGCAGAAACTAAATTACCACAGATATGTTTGATAATTGGTCTGAAAATACACATATTGGCTATATTTATTCTATCCCCTAATGCTGCTCCAAATATCTGTGTTCTGACAAAAAATAAATGCTATTGATTTTATCCAAATCAACTTATTCCATTCTAAAAACCCTCAACGTGCCCTGTTTACATGGACTATATGTTATACTGTCTAAATCCAATCCAAAGGATTCACCTCTACATTGTCTTTTTTTTTTTTTTTCTTTTTTAACATAATCTTACAAAGTCTAGAGAAAGAATCTAAGTGAATTGGATAAATATAGTATTTTGAAATAATATTTGCCAAAATGAGATCTCCTCAATGTTAGACTAAATCATTTTTTAAGTATCCAGTTAATATAGAGGTTCACAGAGTGATGGAGTGTTCTGTTTGTTCTTCCTAAAACAAAAACAAACTTACTGCCATTGAGTCGATTGCAACTCAAACAAAGCAACCCGTCCTTGGGGTTCCAAGGCGGTATCTCTACGGAAGTAGATCTGGTTAGCAGTCAAAGGCCTTAAACACTATACCACCAGAGCTCTCTTGTTCTTCCTAGAATGCTGGAAAATAAATTGTGACTTAGACCAGGTTTAAGACTCCAAGGACTACTGTATTTGCTTCCCCAGCATCTCTCTCCAGCTTTTTGCTGTTCTCATTGATTTCCCACTGATAGTTTCTGTTTCCTCATGTTTAAGGTGGACATAATATAACCTCTCTCATTACTTTGCTGTGAGGATTAAATTACACAAATTAGATGTTGTCAAGTAGATTTTGATTCATAGCACCTCCATTCATACCAGAGTGGTCCATAAGAGTTTGTTATTGCCATTGTTGTTAGAATTAGGTCATGGCCTAGTGTTTGGGTTAGGGGTTAGGGGTTAGGGTTAAGATTATGGTTGGAATTAGGGCTAAGATTTGGTTGGGGTTAGGCTTAGTTCTAGAGTTAGGGACAGGTTTATTTATTCACTTTTAAATTTTGAGGCACGCTCTGGTGGCATAGTGCCTAAGGCATTTGACTACTAAGCAGAAGGCTGGCAGTTCAAACCCACCAGCCACTCCTTGGAAGGAAGATTGGGCAATCTATTTCCATAGAGATACCACCTCGGAAACCCAAGGAGGGGTTGCTATGAGTCAAATTGACTTGACAGTATTGAGTTTGGTTTTGGTTTTTGGTTTAATTTTTAATGATGATTTGGGTGAAAGATTGCAGAGCAAATCGCTTTTCCATTCAAAAGTTCATACACATTTTGTTTTGTGACCTAATTCAGTCCTCACAATGTAACAGCACTCTTCCCGTCTCCACCATGTGGTTACCATTTCCCCTTGCCCTTCTTTCTTAGCCATTCCTGCCTTCTAAGCTTTATCCCTGGACAAATGCTGGACTTTTGATCTCGTATGGTTGATTGTTCTAAGGAGTGCTTACCTCCCTGGTTTTGTTTTCACCTCTACTCATTCTATTGTTTGGCTGAAAGTTGAGCCACAAGAGTGAGTTCAGTTCCAGGCCTGAAGAATGACTAAGGGCCATAGCCTGAGGGGTTCTACCAATCTCTGTCAGACCAATGAGTTGGTCTTTTTTATGACTTTGAGTTTTGTACCACATTTTTCTCCCAGTCTATACATAATCTCCTATTGTGATCCCTTTCAGATCCGTCAGCAGTGGTAAATGGGCACCATTTATTTCTTCTGGTCTCAGGGTCACGTAGACTGAGGTTCTCATGCTCCACCAATCCCTTAGACTAATTGTTTACCTGTGTCTTTGATTTTCTTCACTCTTCTTTGTTCCAGATGAGGGGAGACCAATAGTTGCATCTTGGATGGCCTCTCACAACTATTAAGACCCCAGTCATTCTCACCAAAGGAGGATGTAGAGCAATATTTTTGTGTTCTATGTTATACCAATTGACCCTGATGTTCTCTATGACTATGCACCTGAGCCTACAGTTCCAGTAACTCACTTCTTCAAAGTTTTGGTTGTGGCTAAGAAGTTATCATAACTTGTTTCCCTTGTTATCTGTAATATGTATGCAGACATACAGATACACAAAGAAATATCATCTGACATCCCTATATATATATATATATATATATATATATATATATATATAGGTGCTCTGGTGGCACAGTGCCTAAGGCACTTGACTGCTAACCAGAAGTCTGGGGGCTCAAAAACATCAGACATGCATCAGAAGGAAGTTGGGCAATCTACTTCATTAGTGATACCACCTTGGAAACCCAAAGAAGGGTTGCTATGGATTGGATCTGACTCAATGGCAGTGAGTATTTGTTTTTTTATACCTATATATGATCATGAGTATAGTCTGCTCAACTACCCATATCTGATCATCTGGCCTATCTACCTTTGTATCCACTCATAGATTAATAATTATTATGACTGATAATGCAGTACTGTGTTTCTAATAGTGTTTACCTTTGTTGTATGTAACTTTGTGTATGTGTATATAAGTGTGTGTGTGTGATTTGGGTAAAAATATACATAGCAAATTCATTTTGCATACAGCAGTTCATACCTATTTTGTTTTGTGACATTGACTGCAATTTCCCACAATGTAACAGCTCTTTTCCCATTTCCTCCCTGTACTTACCTCTTCCTTATGTCCTTCTTTCTTATGCCTTACTGCCCCCTACACTATTTCCCTTTGCAAACAATTGTCTGTAGCTCTTGTGCACCGTTCTTTGCCTTTCTTTCCTTAGTGATATTGTGCTGGTCACCCACTTTTGGTATATTGCCTTTCCCTTCACCCAAATCAGTATGTGTCTCTTATCTAGCCACAGATTTTCCCTCCCCTCCCAACCCATTCCTAGTAACCTTCAAAGAATATTTATTTCTGGGTGTAAACTTTTCCTTGACTTTTTATAATGGTGGACTCATACAATGTTTGTCCTTTTGTTATTGACTTATTTCACTTAGAATAATGCCCCCCAAGTTAATCTATATTGTGAAGTGTTTCACAGATTCTTCATTATTCTTCTGTACTCCATAGTATTCCATTGTGTGTACGTACTATAGTTTGTTTATTCGTTCCCCTGTAGATGAGCACTTAGGTTGCTTCCGCCTCACTCTATAGATTTTCAATGGCTGTTTTTCCAGAAATACATTGTAAGGCCTTTCTAGCCAGGCATCTCTGGTTGGATTTGAACCTCAAAACTTTCAGTTAGCAGCTGATAATTTTATCTGTTTGTACCACACCAGGACTTTTTTTTAATTACATAGTATCCTAAAACTACTAAACTCAGCATCTGGGATCAAAAACAACCTTCTCTACTCCCATACTTTTTGTTGTTATTAACTTGCTAAAAAGATAAGCACTACCAAATTCAAAGTCCAGTTAAATGTTAAGACTTCTAAGATCTCTTTTTTGTTCCCCAGAATAAAAAATACTGTGTATGCAATCTAATGCATATTTTCACTTCTCCATTAATGTTTGTCATTACTAATCATATATTCAATAACCTCTACCTCATTGCCAATTTCTTGGTAACAAGGAGCACACTATAATTTACCTGCGTATCCACAGGAAAAGAGAAGGAAAACAAAATAGTAATGCCCATTTTTGAGATCTAATATGTCAAGTGTTCTTTCTTAGGCTCTTTTGCTCTTTTCAATAACTCTACATCAATGATAGCATTATCATTTCTAGTTTGTAGAAAGCGAAACAAAACCAACAACATGATGTTTAGGAGGGTCCAACAACTCTCTGAAAAGTACTTGTGTTAGTTTTCTTTTTTTTTTAAATTGTTATTTGAGTGAAAGAATACACAGCAAATTGGTTTTCCATTCAGTAATTCATACATATTTTGTTTTACGATGTTCATTACAGTACCCACAATGTCACATCACTCTTCCCACTTTGAAATCAGGTTGCCTGATCATTCTTTAATATTTGTATTATAAATATTGTAGTTTTGAACTCTGTTTGGCAATAGAGATACATGTTTCTATATTTATAATAATGTAACTGATTATCATAATTAGGCAATAGAGAGAGTTCTGGATAGATATTAGCACTGCATTTTCCTTTCTCACAATTCATAAACAAAGAGTTGACCAGGATGGAATGGTGTCACCTGGGAAAAGCTAGACTCTGACATAAGCATTGGGATGGTCTAGTGATGAAGACAGACTTCACTGTAGCACATGGGCAGTGGGAGAACTAAACACAGAGCCCAGAAAGAATAGCTTCAGATAGCATGTCTAGTCAAGCAGCCAGTAATACGCAGATCCAGCAAGGAGAATGTGGGAAATCCATGCAGAAAAAATGGAACATAGAAATAGTTAAGGAAAAGAAGCATGATCAGCAATACAAAGACTATGTGAGGTTCAGTTCTAGGACTAAGTAGTCTCTCAGAGGCACTGATTAGATGACAGTAAATTTCTGTCCTTGAGCAACTAGTATCAAGGCAGGGACAGAGGTTGAGAGTATCAAGGAGATAGATATTTAATTATTATGAAAAACATGTAAGTTAGTGATTTGATCTCAAGATCAAAATGAGCATGTCATGTGCTAGAAAAGGTAACAAGGTCAGAGACAACTGAGAATCAATGTTGGCATGATGCTGAATTAGCTGAATTAAATGGAATAATTACATCTTAAGGGGAAACATTGATATCAAAACCTGTGGTGTGGTAGTGATGTGTATATGTGTCTGTGTGCGTGTGCATGTGTGTGTGTGTGTATCCACTGACATTGAGTCAATTCTGACTCATAGTGACTCTATATAGGTCAGAGTAGAATGATCCCATCCATAGGGTTTCCAACGCTGTAAATCTTTAGAGAACTAGATTGTCACAACTTTCTCCTGAGAAGTGATTTGTGGGTTCAAACCCTAACATTTTGGTTTGGAGCTTAGTGTTTGAAACACTGCACCACCACTGCTGATTGTATACAAAAACAAAAAACAAAAAACAAAAAAACAAAGCTATTGAGTCTGT
>NW_006922137.1:1523123-1534374 GCF_000298275.1 Orycteropus afer afer
AGTGACCCCTCCTTGGGTTTCCAAGGCAGTATCCTACGGAAGTAGATTGCCCAATCTTCCTTCCAAGGAGTGGCTGGTGGGTTTCAACTGCCAACCTCTGGTTAGTAGTCAAATGCCTTAGGCACTATGCCACCAGAGCTCCCTATATGTGTGTACTTTGAAGGTGAGGAACCAGGCATATCATAATGGATATATTCTGTAGATAGAGATAAACTAACATATTTCATGCTATTGAAATTAAAATGATATTGAAATTTAACATAAGTACCTAAAACACTTCTAGCATACCAATAACCTAGATTATGTCTTTGATAGATAAGCAAAAGAAGACAGAGACTATGTTGAAATAATAAGACTTTTCTTTTTTTATAGTATCTTGAACTTTAACTTTGATTCTCAAATTTCAGCATTTCTCACACTCACCCAGACAGCTATTTAAAACACAATTTGCTAAGTCTCATCTCCAGAATATTATATCCAGTATGTCTTTGGTGAAGCTTGAGAATTTGCTCTTCTAACAAGTTATCAGGTCATACTGATGATGTCAGTCCAAGAACTACTATTTCAGAGCCACTAAATTAGACATAGGAGTTCTGGTAGCATAGTGCCTAAGGCACTTGACTGCTAAACAGAAGGCTGGCAGTTCAAACCCACCAACCACTCCTCAGAAGGCGGTAGTGATACCGCCTCAGAAATCCAAGGAGGGTTTGCAATAAGTTGGATCTGACTCGATGGCAGTCAGTTTTTTGTTTTGGTTAAATTAGACATTGTTGCTGTTGGTTTTTTTGTACAGTTGATTCTGACTCATGACACTTCCATGTGTAGAACCTCTCCGCAGGATTTTTAAGGCTGTCACCTTTCAGAACCAAATCACCAGGCCTGTCTTCCAACGTTCCTCTGGGTTTGTTTGAGCCATTAACCTTTCAGTTAGTAATTGAGATACATTTGTATCATCAAGGGACCCTAAATTATAGGATAACTTCTCCTAAACATCACTAATAAAATTGGTCCAAAGTCACCACAGCTAAACAGAGAATAAATAGCGTGAGGGTCAGGGAATAATAGATGTTTCCAAGGGATTATTAGTTAACATGGATTTCTACCCCATCCCTAGTTTTTGTCTACCCACAAAGACACCATTAAACTAAGTGTTATGAAATTACTAAATTGTTCTCTCAAACATCCCTAATTGTCTAATTATGCATCTCAGAATTTACCAAAAATTTGTTAGTTGTATCTTTGACTAAGAATTAGGTACTGACAAATAATATACTCCTTGAACAGAGATCTTAACAAGACAAGTAGAGCACAATCATATTTTTTTGAAACATCAAGGTAAGTCAGGCTTCATAGTTACCAGCAATGGCAAAGTTGAGGAGCAGGTGCCTGGCATCAATCCATATAGCCTCATGACATTAATAGGAGTCCTGTGCTTTCAATCCCAAGTACTACTTTGAACAGTCATCCCAAGATATGAATTAACACAATGTAGTTCCTGCACTGCTGGGTCTTATTGCTTAATTAATGTGATCATAATGACAGTGGGGGACTGTAAATTTTCTGTCACTTCATGTCCTATAAAGTTTCAACAGAATAATGAGCTTCGTAAGAAGGCAAGTCATTTGTATGTGAGAGTTAAAGTGAGAGGCACTGTCCACTATGAAAAAATAAATAAATAAATAAACAGGAGCGGGGATGATGCAAAAATATGGGCTGAGAAGGACTTAAGTTATCCACCAAATTTTAATATTTATGAATGACCATTGCAGACAAAAATATCTAAAAAATCAGTCTATCATTCATTTGTACTATGTCTCCATTTTACCCCAAAGAGAAAAACATTGTATTAACTTGTGTAACAAATGACTATCAAATTTCCTTAGAAATGAGTAGTTATAATCTCTGACTTTATCCAAGGCATTTTACTGTAGTATAGTGATGGTGGTGTGATGCGATGAAAATAAGTCAAGAAAATATACCATAATTTCCCACAATATTATATAGAAACCATTTCCTCCATGTTCTTAAATTTACTGTCAGTTTCTGTATGTTATCCTATTCACTCTCTCTGTAGTAGTTGACACTATGGACTATCTTTTCTCTTCCTTAAATTTCTCTTTTTTCTGGCTTATATTCTCATATAAATCTTCTTTCCACAACTCTGATACTACTCTACATCATTTGACTCTTCCTTAAAAACAAGCAGCCCACTGAATCCTGATCTTGACTGTCTTCTCTGTCACTTCTTCCTTCATTCATTGGTTCATTTCACGTATTTTCACAACTTGAACTATTGTGCTTAAGAAGAAGAGACCCAAAGAAGTATAGTGGGAAACAAGAGAGGAAAATGTGTGGCTAAATGGTATAGATCATACAATATTCCCTCCCAATTCCATGTCACACCTGTACAAAATTTCTTCCACATTAATACAACAACAGTATTCTTTTATTTTAATTTTTTCCAAATAGTGGCCAAGATAAAATCAAATAATTTTATCATTTCATGTTGTCCTGAAAGACCCCATGTTAAATATTGAGCTATGAATTAGAGGATTTTAAAGCTGATTGGAAGGGGAATCTTTGTTTTCTTTGCATTTGAATTATGCATATTTGTTAGTAGAGGAAAAACTTCTCTGAATTCTGACCCCATTGGGGTCTGAGGGTTTCAGGATGAGTGTTTCTTTAATTTTAGGTAAGTTTAATGATAAACAAAGGTAATTCAAAGAAGGGAGACTACTCATTTCCCCCCCGTGTATATATGCATGTTGTTGTTGTTGTTGTTATGTGCTGTCCAGTCGGACCCGACTCATAGTGACCCCTCCTTGGGTTTCTGAAGCAGTATCCCTATGGAAGTAGATTGCCCCATCTTCCTTCCAAAGAGTGGCTGGTGGGTTTAAACCACCAGCCTTCTGGTTAGCAGTCAAGTGCCATAGGATAATGAAATTGTGGGCTGCTTTAATTATATGGGCTGACAAGAAATAACAATCTCAAAATCTCATGTTTTGTAGAAGAATATTTAAACTTCATATTACCATTATAATATTCTGAAGATAAATCTTAAAATCCATAAGAGAAAATAAGCTCTGTGTTGTATTTCCTTGTGGTTATGATTTTGATGCCATGACTTTTTCAAAATATGAATCTCATATCCAGCCAATCTTCAAACAAGCCAAAAGCAAAGGAGAAACATCAATATTAGACTTTAGATAGGGCTACTCAAGATTATCGAGTCCCTAATATGTATGAAGTGTCATTAATGTAGTGCATCAACAATGTACAAGGCCAGCATGAACACAGTCAAGGAATGCTAGCTAGGGTTGCACAACAGAAGCAGGAAACAGAAAGCAAAACTATACAAAATCAGATTGTAAAGTCAACCGAAACTCTGACATAAGTAAATGCAGGTCAAATAGAATATAGCCATACAACAGAAAGGCTAATGGAATAAAGAAGATCTGACTGATGGAAGAATTCCTTCCCTGAACCTTTTACACAATTCTTAGGGGCAGACATCAAATTAGTTGAACTGATTATTGACCAAAATGTGTGAAGAGACAAAGGGAATCAGAGCACAATAAAACAGTATAGTAGAAGAGCTTTGAGATCATCAGAGTCATAATTTTAATTTTATTCACAAATAAAATGATGTTCCAAAAAGAAAAATAAACCAAAAACCAAACTCACTGTCATCGAGTTGGATCCAAATCATAGTGACTCCTCCTTGGGTTTCCAAGGCAGTATCTCTACAGAAGTAGATTCCCCAGTCTTCCTTCCAAGGAGCGGCTGGTGGGTTTGAACTGCCAGCTTTATGGTTAGCAGTCAAATGCCTTAGGCACTAAAGAAAAACAGATGCCCAGAAGCGCAAAACATTGGAATCACACCTGAGACAGAATAATGTCTCCTAACTCCCAGACTACTTATGTGAATTGTCAGCTGAGGTTAGTGGTGGTACACCAAAAGCCAAATGCAAAATGTGTATATAGGAATAAACTCATTTTAGGAGGGTTATGATATTTACCTTTCCCAAGGCCTTGGTTGTACAGAGGGCATTAAATTACAGACCTCAGATGTACAAGAACAGGAACAATATTATGAGGTCACCGACCACATTTGCTTACTCATTTTTGCTTCATGATTCACTTAACCTAACTTTGATCCTTCATCCAATATATTATTTATTTCTAAAAGTTCATTCTGTTTTCTGAGCAAGGATACCACTAAAATCTTGGCCCCAAATTAAAATGAATGGTCATTTGATGAGGTGTTCACCTTGAGTAGAAATTTTGCTCTGTACCACAGTGAACTAAGAGCACCCTTTATACCACTAATAATCAATAACATTTTGAGTGCTTAAATACCTGTCCAGTTTCTTTTTTGCAGTAAAAGATCTAACTCAAAGATGGAGTGTATGCTATTTAATAATGTACAATTTCAAAAATTGCCATTCCTATTATTCCTTGCAGCTCTCTAAAGCCATTTAAAATCTCATGCATTTCTTTGTAACTATTCTCAAACCAAATGCTAATCTGAAAGCCAGTCTCTGAAGCTATTTTGTCATCTGAAAAATCACTTAGATGTGCCCAAAGGGACCCTGGAGTGGGTTGCTTATGTTGTAACTCACTTCTTATATTAAAAACACATTGTGAGAATATTTCATTTAGGAAAATATAACTCCAGAAGAATGATAATAACTGGTATGTGTTAATGTCTTGTGTCCCCTGTGAGATACTAAATTTTGCATTATCTCAAACCCAGGTGTTAATTAATCACTGCTGCAAGGCCTCAGGGTTGACTACATAGAAATGGTAACCTGGTGAAAGACTCCACCAAAATATACTTCTATGGAACAATTGAAAAATCCATCTAGTTGGAACTCATTTTAAGGGATTAAGAAGTCCAGCCTCATGAATTAACCAAGTAAAAATGCTTTGGCATTAAATAAACTGACGGCTCAAAACTCATTAGCATTACAACTCAGATCACAGAAGCCATAATAAACACAGAAGAATAGTTTCACCAAAAGATTCGAGGGGTTTGGAAAATAAATGATACAACCTTGAGATTCCTCTAAAACAGTGAAATAGAACATGGAGAGAGGTGGGTGTTTAAATATCTGCCCAGTTTCTTAGGTTTGGACAATTTAAGCTTTTCTAGGTCTGACTTCTCGCCTGCAGTATGCACTGAAATATCACAGGAGATGGTGCTGTCTGCGAGAACAGTGGCTATCATCATATTGACCATAGTCCTCAGGATAGTAGTCAAAGCACCTAAAATAAGACTCTGAAAGCTAGAGAGAGAGAGTAGCAAGACTTAGAAAAACATCAGCTTTCACAAGGGTAAGTGTGTAGGTTGAGTATAAACATTTGAGATGCTACCTGTAGATTCTTAGAAATTACTCTAGGAAACTTTGTAGGAGATTTTAATTGGAGTTAGACAAGGGGTAGAAATCCATTATATTCGATATTGTTACCAATCAGAGATCTTCCATACTCACAGGTTGATAAAAACAAAAACCAGACTCACTGCTGTTGAGTGGGTTCTGACTCATGGTAACACATTTGTTACAGAGTAGAACTACTCTATAGGGTTTTCTTGGCTGTAATTTTTCTTGAAGCAGATCACACACCTTTCTTCTCGTGGGCTTCTGGGTGAGTCCAAACCACCAACCTTCAGGTTAGTTTGTTGTTGTTAGTTGTCATTGAAATTTTTCTGCCTCCCAGGGTGATAGGTCTGAAGAAACTTCCCTTTAAGCGCTTAAAACCTTATTATCTACTATTTAATAGCCAGCCATGGGGATTGATGTTGGTTCAGTGCCATCCACTCAATACTGACTTGTAATAACCCCATATGACTGAAGAGAACTACCTCAGCAATTTCTAGGCTGTAATCTTTGTGGGAGCAGATTGCCAGTTCTTTTCTCCCTTCTGATTGGTGGGTTCAAACAGCCAACATTTCAGATGGCAGCCAAGTGCTTAACTATTTTGTATCATTAGGTCTCCTCTGGGGATTTATATAGCTTGTTAATAAGCATGACTGCTAATAGAAAGGTTGGACGTTCTGGTGCACCCAGAGGAACCTCAGAAGAAAGGCCTGGTGATCGACTTCTGAAAATCAGACACAGAAAAGCTTGTGGAGCATAGATCTACTCTGATGCACAAGGGGTCAGTGTCGGAAACAATCAAATCAATGGCAACTGGTTTAGCATATGTTTGAGTATTTTTTAATCAAAATCCTAGACGAGTTTACATCCCTGGAAGTCAAAGCCAATATTTTACAGGAACACTTTCCTGCCTACCTGATTCCACTATGACCCGAATTTGCATATCAATTATTGTCTGTAGCATTCAGTTAGTGAATGCTATTATAGAATTGTGTATTATTGCTTGTATTGTTGAGTTCAATGTCTAAAATTCTGGAAATGTTCTTTCAGGTTTCTCAAGAGTAAACTCCAACTCCTTCACTAGACTGCAAGCTGTTTGAGGTTATCAGGACTTGCCTTTGTTAAGTTTTGAGTGGTTTCTACTATGTTATAACAATGGGAGATGTTCAAAAGCACTTGAATGACTATATGAATGAAAAAGTTAATTTTCCATCAGTAAGGTTGTGATAGTCTTACACAAGGACATGCCCAGTTGCTATTACATGGTTTGTTTCATCCATCTGCACTATATTGTAGTCAATAATAAATAAATGTCTGAAGCCTTCCTCTCAGTAGGGTGTAGTGATTCCCTGGGACAATTTCTCCTCTGTCAATATTGTATTTTGTTAAAAAAAAAAAAAGAAGTAAAAGAAAAAAAAAAGATGGACAAAATCTGCTGATAAATTTAAAATTTTCACTAAAAACATAGCAGTAAAACAGCTGAAGCGCCAACATAGAGAATCATGTCTCTTGAAAATAAATATCCCCCAAGCTCATAAACACCAAGGCTAGTGGTCAGGAATGAACAGATGTTTATTGCCTCATGCACCCTCTGCTACTCTGGGATAATCTCTTAACTATCCCAAATCCAGTTTGAATTTAAATTAGATTCATATTTTGCTTCACAATTATTTCATTAAAAACATCATATGATTAGCCAATTAAATGGAGGGAAAAAATCAGTAGGAGAGCAATCCCCTTTAATATTTTCAATTAAGATGTAGTGTGGCCAATAAAAATGGCTTACATTTTCATTTTATGGGTACCTATGGAGAGCATTATGACACAAATGACTCAGAAGAAGGTAATCGTTTCAAAATATATTGTAGTGGAAGACTGTAAACAGTGCAGTGTGTTAGCTAACAGAGGATGTGATGAAAATATAAAGTTTTTTTCAAAGGGAATTCATGTTTATTTTATAGTCTTTTAGGGTGCTTGTGCCTGCCAATTTACAGTGCATATTTCTAAAATGCCATGGACTGTTCTCTCCTAGTGAAGGGTAGGAAGGTGAGGATATACCCATTAGGGGATAATACGTTTTTAAGGAGAAGAGACATGTAGCTCCTCCATCCTGTCTGCTGACAAGATTTGAAATGGAACTTTGCCAGGCACCGTATAAAGCCTTATTTTCTTATAGGATCATAAGGGAAAGACTGGATCTCTGAGGCTACATGATGTCAAATGCAGCAAGAAATAGGAAAATTTCTAACGCACAGCATTAGGTATGTGGATTGAATCATTTCAGTTTTTCTCACCTCTGGAGATTGTGTGGCTGGAGTTAATATCAGTGTTAACAATTCGTAATGGTAATGTCATGTTTTGTTTTGTTTTTTTGCTTTTTCAACAATATATATAATCATATAATTTTATTGAGTTGAATTACCAATGAGAAATTTCTTCTGAGCTGAGGAAGGCCTCAACTTCTCTCATAATAAAATATGTACCTTATTTCATTTGGAAGTTACATATTTGATTTTCACTGACAGTTTATCAATGCCAAATCAGCTTCTAATGAACATAATAAACAATTAAAATTGGGAAGTAGAACTTCAAATCAAAGCTTTTCTTCTCTTTCCATGTGGTAGTCATAGAGAATGGACCTATGTTTTCTAATCACGTTCATGTTTTCCCAGCAATTATATAAACTATGTCAATTATTAATTCAAACTCCAGACTTCAGGAATAAGTTAGATTTATTCTTCGCATTCACAAATATTCAGATGAATACTCAAGCTTTCCATACAATTATTTTTTGCTCTAGGCAAAAAGAAGTTCAGAAATTTGTTCTATCTTTTCCCTAATTACTATAAAACTCATTTATATTTACCAAATCATGGCATTATTTCATTTAAAAAATATATCAGAAAGTACCTGAATTTAATTACCCTTAGAATGTTAAACATCACTCATCTCTTGGGAAGGTTCTTATATTCCTAATCAACTTTTAAGTGATGATTTACGATGCTCTGAAAGTAAAACGTGAGGTTTCACCTAGAGAATAGTAGACTTATACAGGTCCAGAAGTGTTCAGTGCTATCCCTGACATGGTATCACATAGTTAATGATAGTCTTCATCTACACAATGCTAATAATTATGTACACTGTCAGTCTCCTTTTTTTTAACATCAGAATTGTTGATGTTGTTGTTGTTGTTGTTGTTATGTGCTGTCGAGTCGGCCCTGACTCCTAGTGACCCCTCCTTGAGTTTCCGAGGCAGTATCACTACAGAAGTAGATTGCTCCATCTTCCTTCCGAGGAGTAGCTGGTGGGTTTGAACCGCCAGCTCTGGTTAGCAGTCAAGTGCCTTAGGCACTATGCTACCAGAGCTCCTAACATCAGAATTACTGACATCTAATTAAGATATAATTGACAGAGTTTTCACAGGTCTGTTATAATCACACAAATTTGCTCTTGTAACAAATCGTTCTACTGTAAGTCTTTAAGTATACTAATGACAATAAGAATGCCATTGAGATGTTTCAACAAATGGATGCAGTGCTGGAAGCCTTTACTTATTATTTATGCCAAGAAGTTAGAAGTCAGCCACCTGGCTAACTGACTGGAAGAGATTGATATTTCTGCCCATTCCAAACAAAGGTGATCCAACAGAATGTAGAAATTATTAAACAATATCATTAATATCCCTCGCAAGTAAAATCTTTTTTTTTTAAATTGTCATTTGAGTGAAAGTTTACAGAGAAAATTCATTTTCCACAGAGCAGTTCATACATATTTTGTTTCATGACATTGACTGTAATTCTCCACAATGTAACAGCTATCTTCCCATTTCCTCCCTGTAGGTAATGCTTCCCAGTGTCCTTCCCTCCCGTGCATTCCTGCACCCATCCCAGCTATCTCCCTATGCAAACACTGCCCCTCTGTTCTCCCACTATTGATCACTCTAAGGAGTGTATCTACCTGATGGAAATGTTTACCCCATAGGTCTGTCTATTGTTTGGCTGGAAGTGACAGGAGTGAGTTTAGTTTCAGACCTGAAGAGTAACTAGGAGCCATAGTCCTGAAGATCTCAGCAGGCTTTATCAGACCAGAAAACCTGGTCTCTTTTTATGATTTTGAGTTTTGTTCCACATTGTTCTCCCTCTCTATCAAGGATCTCCTACATAAATCCCCTTCCAAGTGGATGACAGTGGTAGCCAGGCACCATCTAGTTCTTCTGGTCTCATAGTTGTATAGGCTGCAGATCGGATGGTGTACCAGTCACTAGGACTAATTGTTTCCATGAATTTTGGTTTTCTTCACTCTTTTTTGCTCTGGATTGAGGAGAGACCCATCGTTGCATCTAGATGGCAGCTTGCTAGCTTTTAAGATCCCAGTCGTTACTCGCCAAAGTAGGAGGTGGAACAGTGTTTTGTATAGTATGTTATGCCAATTGAGCTTGATGTCCCCTGCGACTATGGTCCCAAGCCCACAGATTCAACTACTCAGTCCCTCTGGGTATCTGGCTGTGACCAAGCAGTGATCACAACCTTGCTCCTTGTCAGCTCTACTATTACCTGGGAATTCTGATCATTCACATAAACTTATAGGACCATTGTCTGCCAACCTTATACATGGTCTTGGATACACTCCCCATTTCATAGACATATCTAATAGTTCAGCCTGTCCTCCCATCTATCCACCCATATACCCATGTTTGCCTTCACTGACAATGCAGAGTTTGTCTTTGTTGTCTGTACCTCCCATGTACCTCTCTATGTCTTTCTCTTCTTCAATGCTGCCATATTGGTCACTCACATTTTGTAGATTGCCCTTATCTTCACCCAAATCAATACTTATCTCTATCTATCTAACAGCATTCCCTCCTCTTCCCTCCCACCCCTGGTAACCAACAAAGAAAATTTTCTTCTATACATAAATCTTTCCCTAACTTTTACAATAATGGACTAATACAATATTTGTCCTTTTGTTATTGACTTATTTCACTCAGCATGATATCTTCCAAGTTCATCCATGTTATGTGGTGTTTTGCAGATTCTACATTTTTCTTTAGTGTTGCATAGTATTCCATTGTGTGTATGTACCATAGTTTTGTTATCCATTCTTCAGTTGATGGACACCTAGGTTGCTTCCATCTTTTGGCTATTATAAATAGTGCTGTGATGAACATGGGTACTATGGTATTTTCAATTGCCTCATATGAATGTGAAAGCTGGAAATTGGATAAGAAAAGCTAAAGAAGAGTTGATGCTTTTGAATTGGGGTATTAGCAAAGAATATTGAAAATATCATGGATTTCCAGAAGAATGAACAAGTCTGTCCTGGAAGAAGTACAGTTGGAATGCTCCTTGTAAATGAGAATGGCCAGGCTTCATCTCACCTACTTTGGTCATGTTGTCAGAAGGGACCACTCCCTGGAGAAGGATATCATGCTTGGTAAAGTAGAGCATCATTAAAGAAGGGGAAGGCTCTCATTGAGATGGATTGACACAGTGGACACATTGATGGGCTCAAGCATAGCAAGGATTGGGAGGATGGTACAGGAACAGTCAGTATTTTGTTCTGTTGTACCTAAGGTCACAATCAGTTGGAGCTGATTCAAGGGCAACTAACAGTAACAATAATGATGACAACAACAAGAGGGAGCTCAGATGGCTCATTGGTTAGGAACTTGGCTACCAACCAAAACGTAGCCTGTGCCAATTCCTTTGCAAGAGAAAGTTGTAGCACTCAGCTTCCATAATTTATGTACAGTGAAATACACAGAACTAAAGTGACATGGGAAGCTCTGGTAGCATAGTGGCTAAGACACTTGCCTGCTAACCAGACAGCTGGCGGTTCAAACCCACCAGCCACTCCTCGGAAGGAAGGTTG